>NC_044987.1:99599144-99736350 GCF_008728515.1 Papio anubis | reverse complement strand
AGAAAGAAAGAAAGAAAGAAAGAAAGAAAGAAAGAAAGAAAGAAAGAATGTTATTTGGTAATTCTTTGGGTCTAGCAGAAAAAGAAGAGTCAAATATCAAGAATCTCAAAAAACAGGACAGAAGATTTAGGTTTTTGGCAGCCAGTTCTGTTTATAGAAGGAGGGAAGTGATGTCAGAAAAAATTGCAGGGTTGATTTTCCTATCCATAGCATTCCTGGCTTTTATATATTTAACCGACATTTACTAAGTGGTTATCAAAGGGAAAACATCAAGATTAGGCAGTGTCAGAGATGCAGAGATGATTGAGTGAGTCATGGTCTGTCATTTAGGAAATATGAAATTTAGTGAAGGAGATAAGAAGCTGCACAAATAACCAGGGGAGGCAACCAAGGAAGATGGAGAATGTGCTCCAATACAGTCTAGGGGTGCCACTAACTAACCTTTTATTGCAGGAGAATATTGGGACTGTAATGGAGGCGGACTGTTCCAACCCAAGCCCAAGGCAAGATCGTTGTCCAGTTCAGGATGATACGTGAAATCTGAATTTGTCAGGCTGTACTTGCTCATTCTTCCCAATGTGAAATTATAGAAAAGATGGCTTTTATCATCTTTTATGAAAAGGACCACATATTTAAAACGGCCAGGAGTGCTGGCTTCTGCCTGTAATCTCAGCATTTTGGGAGGCTGAGGCGAGAAGATCCCTTGAAGTCATGAGTTTGAGACCAGCCTGAGGAAGAAAGCATGATCACTTGAGCCCAAGAGTTTGAGGCTAAAATAAGCTAATATCATGCCACTGAATTCCAGTTTGTGTGACAGAGCAAGACTCCGTATCTAAAAATTAATTAACTAAAAGCAGACAAAATGTTAACCCCCAAGTTAACCCTGGATTATAGATTTCTGCCATTCTGTAACATTAGTAATTATTGACACTTTAAGTTTTTTTGTGTGCCTTATTTCTATGAAAGAGTTGAAGGATCCATTCAGAAATGTGTTTCCTAGTTAAAACCTGTAACAAAGTGGTTGATTTCCCTGTAGGGTTTCAATGAGTACATAAATATCAGGAGCAATGTTGCAAAGTCACAATCATCCCTCCTGAGCAGTTTAAAATGGACTTTTGGGGATAATCACTGTTGACATGGTAAATTTAATACATGGCTTCTAGTGCAGTTCCTGGCACATACAGCCATTTATAGGAGATTGTGGACCTTTCTATAGAAGAGAGATTCTTTGGGATGAACATGTTCTAGAAAAGGAAAATAAAAAACTAAAACTATTTGAACCTACTTCTGCTGAAATTCCACAATAGAAGCTCAAATGTGGGGTACTAGATGAACAAGAAATAGAGAAAATTCTACATACACTTGATATTATTTTTTTTCCTAAATAGTAAGGACTGAAATTGTCAAACTGAATTTAGAAGGAATACTCTTCCCTAACCTAAATTTTGGAACTCTGCAGGTGGAGGTGTCAGGACAGCAGGGAGCACTAGTTGGCTTTTATCCCCATTCAGGTCTTCCTACAATTTATAAAATATTTGGTCAGGATCTACAATACTCCTGACAAAGAAGAAGCTGCATAGAAGCCTTCTGAAATAGAATACCTGGCTGTCAGGGTTTGAAAAATAAAAAAAAAACAGAGGTGAGGTTGGCAGGTTACATAGGGGAAAACAGACAGACCTGACAGTTTATTTTTAAGTATTTCAAACTTTAGCAGATCAATTTTCTGAAAGAGTTTCCTTCTGATTGTTCTTTTGAAAGTAAGAACTGCCAGCGCTACAACAGAAAGTTGACGCCTATTCAGTTCAGCACTTAGAAAAAGCTAAGAGGGAAAAAGACTTTCAATTCTTGCCCTTTCTATTTATTATGGTGTTCAAAGCAGTGAATAGTAGAGTTGGTGCTGAAAAGCATTTTCCATTCTATCTACCGCAAAATCTCAATGAGTCCCAATGAGTAGGAAGAGTCAGGAAGTAAAACTTTTTCCAACTTTGAAAGTTTGAAGGTGCATTCTCAGAGCAAACTGAGTTGGAATATCTGATTTATTCCTGAAGCTACGTGATTTAAAAAATTATACTTTTAAGTTATTTCTATACCATAATTCTATCTTGTATATTGTAATTGTTCAAATAGATTACACATTTGCTATCTCTTTTTTTTAAAGAATAAAATTTGAAAACTCTTGCTAGCCACTAGACTGAATGAATCTACTTTTCCACAAAAGTCACTTAAGGTTTGATTCAGCTATTTATCATCAGCCTTCATAATTACCTAAATTATATGAGATTTGTTTATTTGTTTACATATGTGTCAGTATTCTCTACCAGATTACGAACCAATGAAAGGACTCTTCATCTATCTTGACATTCCACCTAGAATGACCAGAGTGATACTCTGTGGGTAGTTTTATATTCAATAAATATTTAATGATTGGACTTTTGCAACTATCCCCATCTTTTCATACTTTTGAATTTGTATATTCAGATTCAGCACACATAAAGAATATGATATAAAATAGTGATGGTGATTTTTACAAACTGAAAAAAATGATAGAGCTTCAAATTTATTTAACAAACACTTATTGAATAGAGGCTATGCTTGATTCTGAAGATATACAGATACATGAGTCAATCTATGCACTTTAGGATTCTAGCAGATAGAAAAGAGATGGAAATAGGTAATTCTAAAAGCATACGGGAAGAAATCAATATAGGTACTACTGAGCATAGAATAGATAATTTTACATGTCCAAGCAGTACTAGACAAACTGGACATAAAAATGGTGAAGCATGTGAACTGGATAATTTGCTTTGGTCTGAAAGTCAACACTAAATGTGAAAGCATCTGTGAGTCCTGATAAATGAGTCATTGCTGAAAGCTCTGATTAATTTGGGTCACATTAGCAGCATCATGTTTATCAATATGACCCTTGACAAAGAAAAATTCTATTACTATTTGGTCGGCAATGCTTCTCTTGGGCAGAGGACTAAATATTTGTGGAGGGACTAAAGAATGAGAATAAAAATAATGAGTGCTGCTGCTTAAAGAATTACTCAGAGTGATGAGAGTGGCAGTTCTCAGACTTGGCTGCATATTAGAATCACCTGGAGAACGTTAGAAAGATTTTTCCACCTGCACCCCAGGTCAATTAAATCAACATCTCTTGGAACTTGGCCCATATTTTTTAAACTCTCCCTATGCTTCCAATGTATAACCAAGTTTGAGAGACAATAGGTTAATGCAGTGTTGCTCAAACTGTTATAAGCTGCAAGTCACTGGGGAAATCTTGTTGAAATGGAGATTCTGATCCTGTGGGTCTGGGGTGACGCTTGAGATTCGGCTTTTCTAACAGGCTCTCAAGTTGCTGGCTGTGCTGCAGCTGAGTAGACGGGGCTACAACCATTCAGGAATTTACTAGCTTTCCAATCTATACACAAACTCTAGAAGTTAGGTGGTTGGAATCGTCATGCGGATTTTACATAATAGCTTTCCTTTTTTCTTTCCTTTCCCAAGGAACTAAAATGTATAACATCTGATCCACATATATATATATCATGGGTTTTGAGATTTGGCATTAGGAGCAGAGAGGATCTGGCCACAGCTTATTAGAAATATTAAAATCTGAGATATGGTTTTCAAGAACCAGATGGGGTAGGGGCCAAACTTCCTTTATGTGGAAAAGGGTGATTTAAATTATTGTGAGTTGTTGTGCTTATAAAGTCTTTGTGAAAATGCCTCTATCAGTTGGCATTGTTTTAGAACTTTACCTGTCTCTCTTACAGTTACAACTATCTCCTACAATCTCTATTTAATTTGGGATATAATATTGTGGGTAAGTAACAATTGTGACATTGGGAGCCAGACTGCTGGAGTTCAAATTCGGCCTTAACAGCTTGCTGGACAAGAATACCCAGCCTCTCCCCATTTCTTTACAGTGGGGATAAAAATACTACCTACTACATGTGGTTATTGTGAGGATTGAATGAGGTGGCATTTACCACAGCACTGAGAATACACCATGACCGTCACTAACCCTGGATAGAATCGATTACAGACTCTCTTTTCTTAGGGAGACAGAACCTGAAAGGAAATATTCCAGCCCTTCACAAATCAGGTAGCTGTTTTGAAAATTAAAGATGTGGCCATTTTTCATTAGTGAAGGTCATATATTTCCTCAGTTGCATTAATTCCCCCATGGTTAATATTTGAAACTCATATTTTGACAGGGTTCACTCACATTAAACACATATTTGTTAAAGAATCTACTCTATGACAGTCATTATTGTAGTTGTTGATGTTAGAGCAGTGAACAAAAGAGACCAAAATTCCTGCTCCCATGAAGCTAATATTCCAAAAGGGGTAGTTGACAATGAATCAAAAAGTAGAATATGTGGTATGCTGGATGATGATGACAATGGCTATGGAGAAAATTGAAGTAGGGAAAGGGAATAAGAAGTGCCAGAAAAGAAGGATGGAATTTAGCAATATTTTTTAAAGGTAGTCAGTGAAGCCCTTGCAGAGAAGATGATATTGTCTTCACCTAAAGGAGAAAAGCAAATAAGCCCCGTAGAGATTTGAAAAAAAGAGCATTCCAGGAAGAGAATGACTAGCAAATGTAAAGTTTCTAAGGTTAGATGGCTTAGAAAGCTATTATGTAAACCAGCAAGCAATGCGGCCAGCTGAGTCAATAAGGAAAGGAAAAAGTAACATAGCTTGATTGGATAGACATTCTCAGATTTGTGCATATGTCAGAATCACCTAAAAGACTTGTTAAAACAGACTGTTGGGGCCGGGCATGGTGGCTAACGCCGGTAATCCCAGCACTTTGGGAGACCAAGGCAGGCAGATCACGAGGTCAAGAGATCGAGACCATCCTGGCCAACATGGTGAAACCCCGTCTATACTAAAAACTACAAAAATTAGCTGGGCATGGTGGTGTGCACCTGTAGTCCCAGCTACTTGGGAGGCTGAAGCGGGAGAATCGCTTGAACCTAGGAGGCGGAGGTTGCAGTGAGCTGAGATTGCGCCACTGCACTCCAGTCTGGCAACAGAGTGAGACTCTGTCTCAAAGAAAAAAAATAAACAAAAAAAGAGGCTGTTGGGCCTTATACCTAGTTTCTGATTTATGAATTCTAGGGAGGAGCCTTAAAATTTCATTTCTAACAAGTTTCCAGATGATGCTTCCGGGGAAAAGACAGGTCACATTAAGAACCATTAGATTAGACTGAGAAATAGTTGTAGACATATAATAATGGGCCTTAGAGGACATTAGAAAGGTTTTGTTTTTCACCTTAAGTAAAAAATGAAGTGACCAGAGGATTTTCATCAGAGTGGTAGTTTGCTTAATCAAATGCATAGCATCTGCAAAATAAGCCTTTTGGCAAAAGTACAACAGGTTAGGTGCAATGTTTCCTTTTAATCTATGTGATATGATACTGCTTCAAAATATATAAATGTTTTTAGGCAGTTCAACTCAAATTGGTAAGACATATTTCACCTTATCATTTATACAATGGAGAACTATGTTTCAACCTTCTTCACATGTCTGGTCTAATGAGCTGGCATCAACATGAAACATAATGGTAAATTAGTTCAGGCTGACTTAAACTCAAAGTCAACCCAGTACAAATCTAAATCAAGTCATTCAACAACAGGTAATTTGTTTAAAAACAAAACACACACACAAACTAATCTTTTCAAATAACTTTGTTGGCATCTTATGGAGAAGATCATGGTTTTGCTGTTAACAATGTTTAAATGTTACATTACATTTGTGTTAATTATGTGTCTTGGTGATGCTGATGAATCCTACTACTGCCATCACTTTGTTGAACCTTCTTTGTAAAATGGCTTGAATCAAGGACACCCTAAAGGGTGATTCAGCCAGTGAAAGAAGGTATTCACTAGAGCTGATGTGACTCTTTAACCTATTGCACTCCAGTTTTTTATAAACTTTTTTTCTATTAATATTTCTCTGGTTAAAAATTGCAGATCGAATGCTACCTTTATTAAGCTTCATTTGGAATTCTTTGCTTTCCCAAACAGAACCTATTTTCCAAGTCTGTTCCTTCTTTCTGTTTGTTTCTTTCTTTCCATTAAGAAAATTAATTTCTTGGAAATAAATCCTCCAAGGAAGATGACTATAACTCCAAACGTAGACAGATTTAGTCCCATAATACACTGCTAACTACACACCTAATTTCCTGAACTTTCCAGGATATGTTTTTTTTTTCCACTACCATTTGTCCTTTCAATTAGTTTGTAAGAATACTGCATACTATATTGAGATAACATTTTCCATGGACCATATGTTTAGACCCTGAAAGCACAGGGCACTGTGACATTAGGGAAGATACTGTTTGCTCTGAGGTCATGCTTTCTCCTCTTTGTTTTTACTGTTCCTAAGGCTTGTGTGAAGACATTTAAGTATAGCTAAACATCATTATCCTACATAACTCATCAGAGCCTTCTTCTTTGACTTCCTAAATTTCAAATAGTAATGGACAATTTGCCCTAAAACCAAAAGGGTTTGATTCAGCAGGTTGGAAACACTCTTTTTGTAAAATATACGAAGGGACATTTCTGAGCCCATTGAAGCCTATAGTGAAAAACTGAATTTCACATAGTAATGGATAATTTATCCTAAAACCAAAAAGAATGTCACGAATTGCTAACATTTGTTGAGAGCTTACTACGTGGCAGGCACAGGCCATCCGTGTGTTATTACATTTTACCCCATAATATCCTAGGAGTTAACTACTTAGAAAGGCAAGTACAAGTAACAAGTACAAGTAACAAGGATTCTGACTCTCCAATTTGACTCCAGAATTCTTAACCTCTATACTTTCACTTAAATAAGTATTTTTTTAAAAACCTGGCACAGATGTTCTAAAATAACAAGATTGTATTATTTTTAAGTACTCTCTCTATATATATATATAATGTATTATATATATATAATGTATTTTAAGTACATATATATATATACCATAAGATTAATAAACTGTAGGCAAACATGGCTTAGTGAAGAAATGATAATTTTGGTAATTATAGTAACAACTATGGTAACAAAAAGCAATAATAATAATAATTGGACACATCACGTATGACAGGTCGTGTGCTAAGGAGTCATCCAACCTCATTGTCCCAACCATTCTGAGCAGTAAATACTATAATCCTCATTTAATAAATAAGGAAACTGAGACTCAGCTAAGTCACTTTCTGAATTCCCTTATCTAATAAGTGGTGGAACCATTATTTACATCTAATTCAACTTTATAACAGTGTTCCTAAATCATTAGCACATGTGCCTCAAAATCCTGTGAGCACTAAGGCAACCAATACATTGTGCTGGGCATTGTCTATATGCACACACTTACTTGATGCTCGTAATAAACTTTGAAGGCAGGTATTATCCTCATTTTGCAGTTGAAGGAGGAGAGTCTCAAAGTGGAGCCTTGCATCCATGGACACATGGCTAAAAAGGAAAAACCAAGATTCACTTAAGTCTGCTGGCTCCTCCACTTATGCTTCCTCCAATCGGGAACCTATCAAAAGGCTATGTTCTGTGATTATGGTTAGAGTATCCTGTCCTGGGTCCCAAATAATTGCATGTGATTAATGTTGAGATAGCTTCTCTGACTATGCCTCTCTGGAAAGAGAAGGTGAGCCTTATGCCCTTGTGTGGGGGGGGAAAAAAAAAAGCAACAGCTATAAAACCTGAATGAATCTGCCTCCTGAAGCAGGGACTGAAGGGCAGCACAGAGAATAAGAAAACAAAGAAAACCTGTGATGCTGGCTAGCTCCGGGAAGGTGATAATAAGTTAAACCTTTGAGGTCAATTCTCCCCGCACTCAGTCAGAGACCAGATGAGGAAAATCAAAGGCAAAAAGAGACCCTGAGGCAAATAATCATAACGTATTGGCGTTGCTGCCAAAAGACCCACATGAATTAGTTGGAAGCTTCTGGTAGTTTATAAGTGAAGTTCTCAAGTCCCCAAATTCAGGGCACATAAGTTATCCCTATTGGATATGTAAGCCAAGCTAGGATTTTCTGATCTAGAGAATGTTATAATTATTCTAAAACAAATATTTTTATTTACTAATCAATTTAATAGTTACAGTTTGCAAACCACTATTTCACTCTCCATTTTCACGTACTTGAAAAATAGCTCCAAAATGATACCAGCTGATGTGATTTTGCTATGTCCCCACCCAAAATCTCCATAATCCCCACGTGTCCAGGGAGAGACCAGGTGGAGGTAATTGAATCAGGGGGTTGGTTTGCTGTTCTCGTGGTAGTGAGTGAGTTCCCACAAGATCTGATGGTTTTATAAGTGTTTGGTAGTTCCTCCTGCACTTAGTCTCGCTCCTGCTACCTTGTGAAGAAGGTGCCTTGCTTTCCCTGTGCCATGATTGTAAGTTTCCTGAGGCCTCCCCAGCCATGCAAAACTGTGAGTCAATCAAACCTCCTTCCTTTATAAATTACCCAGCCTCAGGTATTTCTTTATAACAGTGAGAGAATGGACTAATACACCAGCTAATATTTTAGATTGAATGGTCTCATGCTTATATTTACCGTCTATACTCAACTCCCCTCCCCCCTCCTTCCCTTCTATGTCATTTTACTTAATTTACTAACACTTCGGTCACAACACATTGATATTTTTACAACAAGGACTACTACTATTTTTCATCTTATACCCCTTACATGACACCAGATATTCCTGTGTCTCTGAATTGTGGACCTCCTTCTCCTTTCCCACAATTTCCATCCTAGCCACAGATCTCACTTTCTCATTTCTCTTCACCTGTAATTATCACACAATGGATCTTCCTACCCATAGGCTATATTCTAATATAATCAGCCTTGATTCAAGGGCAATATGTTGTCTATAGATTGAATTTCCAATAATTATTATTATTATAATTTGAATGCCCTTAGAAGTTGAATCCACTCTGAATTTAGCCACAGTGTACCACAATCACCACTGTTCCATGTGATTTATTTTACTCACTTTTATTACTTGTCTGGCCAGTATAGAGGTTATGAATTTTGTAAATCCGTTCAATGTATTATGGAAAATGTAGCATACTGATGAAGAATTTAGGATTAGTCAGCAGAGCTTGGTTGAGGTTACTGGCTACAATACATGCTAGCTTTGTGACCTCTGGCAAATTCCAAAACTTCTCCAAGCTTCAAGTTATTTATCTAGAAACCATAAGTGCAATGGTTTCTAGTTTATGAGATTGTTGGAGAATTTAGTAAGAAAATGCACATAAAAAGATCATCAAGTTGCATGGTCATACAGGATGCTCTATAAATATTAATCATAATTATGAAAAATCCCAAGCACAGTTGTGTCATTCCTATATCAAAATCCTTTCTTATAAAACCAAAAGCTTAACCATGTTATTCCAGACCTTTCATGATCTCAGCCCAAACTATATTTATATATTTTTTTCTTACTGTCTTCTTTCCTTTACCATGGCCTCACACCAAAGATAAATTTTATACAATGAGTCTCTTTGATCAAGATGATTCAGCTGAAAAAGCCTTCTCCTCTCTCATTGTTTCATCTCAATAATAACTAATCTCCAAAACAGAGTTCAAATGCACTCCTGATTTAGTTGGCTTACTGATTGCCAATAATAGAAATAAATTCATATTCTCTTAGGCAAAAAGGGACATTTACTGAATTGAAAGAATGAAGTTGGCCTGAGAAAAGAACTGAAACCAAATTCTAATTGTTGAGATTTTCTATTTTCCACCACTGCTTCTTGCATTATATCTGCTTAATTATTTCTTTCTTCTATCTACTCCTCCTCTGCAACTTAATTCAATTGACAGATTATGCTGCCCACCACTCTGAGATTTACATATCACAGTCTCTTTGTACTTAGAGATGAATTCAACTCTTTTGAAATCACAATTTCAAATCCCTGGTGTCTCAATTCTACTTGGTCTGACTAGGGTTAGGTCAGTCAGGATGAAGGAAGTGAAATGGGCAGGATTATTCTGCATTGCTTTGGCTACAAATAGCCTACCCAATGTTGATAATGGGGAAGCTATACGAATGTGGGAGTAGGGGATATATGGAAAATCTCCATACTTTCCTCTCAATTTTGCTGTGAACCTGAAGCTTGTCTAAGAGACAAAGGGTAGGTAGCACATGAAAGACAGGTAGCTGGCTGCTGGACTGAATATACACACATTAAAGTCACCCAGTGACATTGTCTGATGATTTACTATGTGCCAATGGTTGTTTTAAATGCTTTCAATACTCTACTTCATTTATCCACTAGATATTATTAGAAACTCCATTTTAGAAATAAAGATACCGAGTTGCTGAAAGTTCAACGACAGGGTCACTAACAAACAGTAGAATCAGGAGTTAAACAGAGCCCCTCCCTCCACTCAGCCTGTACTTGTGACTGTACCACATTTGCCCCTCATAATGAAACTTTCTCCAAGCCTTCAGCAGTCACAGGTAAATTTCCCTATTTCTTCCTTTTCTTTTGGCATATGCCAGTTCTTACTTTGTATGATAGTTATTATTTGTGATGGGGCCTTATCTCATTCATGGCTGTGCCTTCCACAGCATCTATCACAGTCTTAAGGTTTATCTTTCCTTCATAAATCGGTATTGAATGCATAAGCAAATCCATGAGATGCTACTTGGCATTGTTGAAGTTTATTCTTAGTTGAGAACAATAATATCTATACTTACTGAGGGTCCTCTGAGCATAGGCTCTGTGCTAAGTACTTTGCACATAGGATCTCATTAACTCCTTTTAGCCTTGTGAAATATAGTCGACTGATAATTCCATTTTTGTCTGATAAGAGAACCTGGACTTTGCTTGTAGCTAGTATGTAAAGGGAGAGTTTTAGGATCCAAAATCTCATCTTCCTGACTCTAAAACTATGCTTAAATTCTGTGACATCCTATCTAGTAGTATTTACTTTTTCACATTATAAGATTATTTATCAGAGGTAAAAATTCAAGCCAATATTTCTGAATGATTAAACATCCTGCTTAATTGGATATTATATTTAAATTAATTATATTTTATTAAAATAGTAATTTTAGAGTTCTAGCAAAATCAGAAATGATTCACCATAGAAAACATTTTTAAGAATAATTTGAATTCTGGGCATTTGTTTTTTAATATGCTTAGTCTCAAATATTTAGCTAAAATTCCACACTCTTAAATGCTCTCTGAAAATCCAGTAGTTTCAGCATGTCAAAAAGGACACTTTAAGAGTCTTTGGTTTAAACAAAATTTGCACTGTGTTTTGATTAACAAGCCTTCTATATTTTTAATTATACTTTAATTTCTAGGGTACATGTGCACAGGTTTGTTACAGGTTACATATGTGATGTGTTGGTAAAGCAACTAAAGCAGGATTGTAAGCAGGTATTTGCTTGATCAAGTTCTCCAATGTCAAGCTAGAACCTTTTTCTTTAATGAGGTTTCTGAAGATGATCAACATAGAATTACTAGAAAGACAAGGTATGAAGAAATTCATGATTGAATCCATTTTCCATTCTGTGAATGATATGTTGTGTTACTTTCAATAAGTTCAATGCAGTGTTTTTCAAACTAATGGTTTTCTTTTACACTTTTAACTGCACAGGAAACCCAACTTTATTTCATTGATCTGCTTATTCAACAAGTATTCATTCTGCTGAATAAATGTACAATTTTAATTCCCACTTACTTGACCTCTGGGCAGCAGTCAATACTGCTGGCATTTTCCTTTCTTTTAAAACAGTTATTTCTCTTACCTTCTATGATCCATCTGTCTCCTAGTTTATATTCCACTTTCTGACTGCTATTACCTCTGTCTTATTTACTTGCTCATCATACTCTACCCTGTCATTCACTGTTGAAATTTCTCAACAGTGTAAAACAGTTGACTATCAACATGATACTGCACAGCAGACCTCTAGAACACGTTAATTTTACGTAACTGAAACTTTATACCAATTGAATAGCAACTCCCCCCGCCCCCGCTCCCCCGACACTGGTAACCTATATTCTGTTCTCTGTTTCTATGAGTTTGATTATTTTAGACACCTCATATAAGTGGAATCATTCAGTAATTGTCCTGTGATTGGTTTATTTTACTTAGCATAGTGTCCATTAGGTTCATCCATGTTGTTCCAAATGGCAGGATTTCCTTCTTTTTAAAGGTTGAATAATATTACATTGTTTGTATATACCACATTTTCTTTATTCATCTGTCTGTGTATGTTTGGGTTTTTCCCTTAAGTTGGCTATTGTGACTAGTTCTGCAATGAACTTGGGAGTACAGATAAATTCATTTGGGTATATACTCAGGATTGCTGTATCATATGGTAGTCCTATTTCTAATTTTTAAGGAACCTTCATAACTGTTTTCCACAGTGGCTGCATTATTTTACATTCCCACTGACAATGTACAAGGGTTCCAGTTCTTTAACATCCTTGCCTACACTTACCTTTTGTTTTTTTGATAACAGACATCCTAATAGGCGTGAGCTAATATCATATAGCAGCTTTTACTTTCATTTTGCCAATGATTAGTGATGTTGAGCATCTTTTAATAATACTTATTGGCCATTTACATCTCATTTTTAAATCTGGCTATTTGTTATTTTGCTATCGAGTTATAGGAATTCATAATGTATTTCAGATGTTAACCCCTTATCAATATATAGTTTGCAAATATTTCCTCATTCCATAGATTTCCTTTTGTTCTGTGGATTGTTTCCTTTACTGTGCAGAACTTTTTAGTTCGATATAGTTCTATTTACCTGTTTTCGCTTTTATGCTTTGCTTTCGGTGTTATATCCAAGAAATCAGTTTTTTAAATTTTTTCATGTTACTTATATTCTTCCCATGAAACTTCACTTTTATCCATAGACAGATAACTTAAATTTATTTTCTGGCCGGGTGCAGTGGCTCATGCCTTTAATCTCAGCACTTTGGGAGGCCAAGGCAAGTGGATCACCTGAGGTCAGGAGTTTGAGACCAGCCTAACCAACGTGGAGAAACCCCATCTCTACTAAATGCAAAATTACCCAGGCGTGGTGGCACATGCCTGTAATCCCAGCTACTTGGGAGGCTGAGGCAGGAGAATCACTTGAACCCAGGAGGCAGAGGTTGTGGTGAGCCGAGATCATGCCATTGCACTCCAGCCTGGGCAACAAGAGTGAAATTCTGTCAAAAAAATATATATATATCTTCTAACTGTAACTTCTCTTTGTGCTCTAGACCTCTATGTTAAACTATTCATTATCCATTTAGATAGTTCAGTGGCATTTTAGCATTTCCAAAGACAAATTCATAATTTCCTTTCCTAGAAACTTGGGACTCAGGATTTTAATTTAAAGAGTATGATACTGCCATCCATACTATTGTGCAAATCTAAGACTGGCAGTCATGACACTCCCACACTTGCCTCCTCCTATAGCAAATCTCTCAGCAAATCTTATTGATTTAATCTACCAAATATCCTTATTTTGCCAACTTTTTCACTTTCTTCCATCACTGCCATCTGATCATATCAACAGTCCTATTTAAAACCATTCAACTGTTTTCTCTATTATTTTTCAAAGGAAATAAATCATTATTTTTATCACCATTTTAAGGCACTGCTTTGTCTACCTCCTCTTTCATTTTCAATCTATATCTTTAATTTTTTAATTAGCACTTAAAGTATATTACAGACAAGTACACAAACATAGGTGAATAGCTTGATTAATTTTTATGAAGTTAGTATACTCTTTGTGCATGCTCCCAGATCGAATAAACACAACATTTTGTATACTCAGAAATGTCCTATCTGTCTTCTTTTGTCAGTAGCCTCTCATCCCCACTGCAGGGTGATGACTGTATTGATCTCTACCACCATGAATTAATTTTGCCTGTTTGTCAACTTTCTATAAATGAGAACATAAAGCATATAATTTTATATGTCTAGCTTCTTTTGTTAAAAATTCTGTTGTCCTCAGCTCATTGAGACATCAGTGGCTATGTATGAGTAGATTTATTCCTGTATTCACTCTTCTGTTCTATTCATCTACCTGTTTATTCTTGCACCAACATGCATTGTTGTATATAGTGATCGCCATTTATTCAGTTACTGTATTCATTATATGAATACACCACGTTTTTAAAATGCTCTTTACTGTTGATGAAAATTTGAGTCGTTTGCAGTTTTTAGTTATTACAAATATCGCTGCCATGAGCATTCTTATATATGTCTTTTGGTGACGATACCTATGCCATCTAGTAGGGTTTATATCCAGATATAGGATATGCATATATTCTGTCTTAGTAGATATTTCTGATACTTTCCAAAATACTTGTGCCAACTTATGCTCCCAATAGCATTGTTTCAGAATTTCACTACCCCCAATATTTAGTATTTTCTGTTCTTTTTAACAGTGGCTCTGCAGTAATAACACATTCAGTTTTAATTTGTATTTCGCTGGTGACTAATGGAGTTGAGTGGCTTTCATTTGTTTATTGGCCATTTAGATATTCTTTTTTACGTAGTAGCTGTCGAAGTATTTTGCTCATTTTACCTATGGTGATTTTAGCAATTTCACATGAATTTCAGGGTTTTTAAATGTATTCTGGTTGTGAGTATTTTTGTTAAAATATGTATTTTAAGTATCATTTTTCAATCGTTGCTCTTCCTCCTTGTTCCTTCAATGGTAACTTTCATTAACAAAAGTTTTTAATGTAGTCTGATTTATCATACTTTTATGCTTGGCATTTTCTGTGTCCTATTTAATAATTATTTTTTGTCTAGCCAAAATAAGACAATCTTTTGTTTTCTTCTAAAATCTTTATTTTTCTGTAATTCATGATTAGCTTAAAGCTACACCTAATATATTTTTTTTAATTAAAGGCGTGTATTAAGGTTCAAGGAATGTTTTCTTTCATATGGATGTCCTATTGACCTAGTAGTGTTTATTAAAAGACCAGACCTTTCCCTGAAGCATGGAAATATTCCTTTTTGTTATGAATAAAGTGATTACATATGTGTAAGTCTGTTCTAGACCCACTGTCTGTTCCATTGGTCTATCAGTCAATACTTTGACCAATACCACCCTGTCTCAGTTACTACAGCTTTAAAATCAATCTTGATATCTGGGAGTATAGTTTCTACAGTTTTGTTTTCTCTTTATCATTGCCTTGGTATTTGCATTTTCATTGGCATTTTAAAATCAGCTTCCCAATCTCCAAAAAAAAGTCGATGAATTTTTGTTTGGAGTTTTATTGACTGCACAAAATGTTTTAAAGAGAATTTATATCCTAGCATACTGAATCCTCCAATGCATGAATAAAGCAATCGCTCCATTTATTTAAGTTTATTTCAATCATGGTTTTCAGTTTGGAGAATAGAGGCTTTTTCTTTTTTCCCTTTTCTATTAGACGCTTTTCTAGGTATTAGTTTATCTTACTATATTTTTAATAATGTAATTGTGTGGTTGGCTCACTGCAACCTCTGCCTCCTGGGTTCAAGCGATTCTCCTGCCTCAGCCTCCCGAGTAACTGGGACTACAGGCATGTGGCACCACACCTAACTAATTTTTTGTATTTTTAGTAGAGATGGGGTTTCACCATGTTAGCCAGGATGGTCTCGATCTCCTGACCTCGTGATCCACCTGCCTCAGCCTCCCAAAGTGCTAGGATTACAGGCGTGAGCCGCCACACCCAGCCCAGCCCCTTTCTTAATCCTAATTTCTCTCTCTGTTCCACACATACTGATCTATTTCATTCTCTCATTTATCACCTTCCATGAGCCCTTGTTTTCTTACTATTCCTCTTCTTGCTATGCTGTATTCTTGCATTTCCCACTCACACAGCTGATCACTACCCATTCTTTATATCTAAGCTAAATTATATATCCTGAGGGATGCCTTCCTTGAACTACCTACTTAGATACCATCTCTCTATTTAATCTACCATAGTAGTAACTGGTCGTTTCTTGTACTATTTATCACAGTTAAGTTTATGATTGTCTTTGCAATTATTTGATGTATGCCTATGTGAGCTCCAAAAGGGTAGGACCATATCTGTTTCTTTTTACCCTACTGTCGTAAAGGCCTAGCAAAGCCCTTGGCTCATAGTAAGGTCCAAAGAAAGACATTTTGAGTGAACAGACAAATTGAATGAGCTTCAGTTTTGGTCCAGATGTTGTATGAGGTTATGAAAATACAGAAACAGGCCAAATATAATACAATCCTCAGCCTCGATTCACTTCAGAAACTTCCCTCACCACCTTTTTTCAAGAATGTAAAATATTATTGTAGTCTTAATAATACATACCTTTTGCTGAATTTATGGCTGCTTCTTTAATTTCCCAAACTTTTTAATATACTAAATAATAATAATTATAGTAGCAATTTTTCACTAAAGATTATTTAAATAGACATATATGTGTGCAATAAGAAAGCCAGAGAATTTCTGAACTCTTGGATAATAATGGTAATTTAATAGAATTCAATAAATTTGTGGAGAAAAGTAACTTCATCACCATCTTTTCTAGCTCTTCGTCTACTGTGGCATTTCTTTTCCCAGAGAGGATGTGAAATAAAATCATCAAGACTTTACTTGAACATTTGAAATGACAGAAATGATTTCCTTTGTCCCATCAAAGTGTATGACATTGACACTGGATTAATAAAGGTTCACAGAAGGTAGCATCAGCAGCGGTGAGACTACCATAATGAGGCAAATACAGGAAAAGCCCTTACTTCAGTGTTACTTGTTTAGACTTTTGAGAGTGATAATTAATCATCTCTCCCATCTGGATTCTGCATTAGCAAGAAACAGAAAGAGGGGTTAGATAGGGATCAAAATATCAACTTTATTGCCATTAAAGTTAGATTGGAGAGTATTATTTTATTTGCAAAGAAAAATGAAACTTATTACTACAGCCCCCAAAATCTAGAATCACCTGAAGGGAAAGCATGACTACCAGGGATTTTGATTCCTAAAGTCTGAGAGACACTGAATGCAGGAATAGAATGAAGACACATGTGTATATGGCTTTGAAGTAATTCCAACCAAACAAATAATGGATGTTAGATCCTCACTATCTCATCAGTCAGATAAATTAGTTCCTTTTCTAAAGGGAGAAGTGAAAGACAAGAAAGAAGAGTCCCAGATGTCATGTTAGCACTCTTCCCATTAAAAAGTGAAGTTTACCTCTCCTTATGGAAACCCAAGTATCAACAAATAATATTCTACTTTACATATAATAGAATATTCTATTATATATAATAGGTTATATGTTACATATAAGTCTATATTTTTACATAATACATAGAAATCTACATTGATATATAATATTTATATTATGTATATAACCTATGGCGCAACTATTAACGTACATTAATAACTATAGAAACCAGTGAGACTGCAGAATGGTAAAAAGTATTTGCAAATAATATATCTTATAAGAGATTGATATTCAATATTTAAGAATTGCAACAACAAAAACACAAAAACCTGATTTTAAAAATGGGAAAGGACTTGAGTAGAAATTTATACAATGAAGGTATATATATTACCAATAAGTACACAAAAACATGTTCAACACCACTAATCATTAGGAAAACGCAAATCAAATCCACAATGGGATACTACTTCACATCTATTAAAATGGTTATTATCCAAAAAGAAAATAAATGTGAGGATGTCAAGAAATTTGAAATCTTCTACCTTGGTGTAGTAAGAATTCAAAATGGTTTATCTACTGTTAAAACAATATGGTGATTTCTCATAAAATTAAAAGTAGCATTATATAATCCAACAATTACACTGTTGGGTATACAATCAAAAAATTGAAAGCAGGCTTTTGAAGAGATATTTATGCCTCCATGTTCATAGCATTCACAATAGCCAAAAGGTGGAATTAACCTAAATGTTCCATAGATGACTGCATAAACAAAATGTGAAATATACATATATAGACTGGAATATTCAACTTTTAAGAGAAAAGATATTTGGACCTATGCCATAACATGATGAAACTTGAAGACATTATGCTAAGTGAAATAAGCCAGTAACAAAAGGAAAATATTGCATTATTCCTCTTATTTGAAGTACCTAGAGTAGTCAAATATATGAAGACAGAAAACAGAATGGTGATAGCCAGGGATTCAGTAGGGGAAATGGGGAGTTCGTTTTTAATGAGTTCAGAGTTTCATTTAGGGGACGTGAAAAAGTTCAAATGTAATTCAGTTGAAATTAAATAAAATTTAAATATCACTTCTTCAGTTATCTTAGCCACATTTCAATTGCTCAGTATCCTCATGTGGCTAGCGGCTGCCATCAATATAGAAAGTGGTAAAACCATCAGATCTCATGAGACTTATTAACTACCACAAGAACCATATGGGGGAAACTGCCCCCATGATTTAAGTTATCTCCCACTGGGTCCCTCACACAACACTTGGGAATTATGGGAGTACAATTCAAGATGAGATTTTGGTGGGGACACAGCCAAACCATATTAACCACCATCCATCTGCACAAATTTTTCATCTTCTGCAGAACTTTTTCATCTTCTGGCCAGCCGCCGTGGCTCGAGCATATAATCCCAGTACCTTGGGAGGTGGAGGTGGGTGGATCGCCTGAGATCAAAAGTTCAAGACCAGCCTGGCCAAGATGGCAAAACCTCGTCTCTACTTGCTAAAAAAAAAAAAAAAAAAAAAAATGCAAAAATTAGTCACGCATGGTGGCATGTGCTTGTAATCTCAAGCTACTCAGGAGGCTAAGGCAGGAGAATGACTTGAACCCCGGAGACAGAGGTTGCAGTGAGCCGAGATTATGCCATTGCACTCCAGCCTGGGCAACAGAGAGAGAGACTCTTGCTCTTTTGTCTCACTCAGGAATCGGTGTTAATATATCTTTTTAGAATAATTTTTTTTTTGTCTGTTCCAACCTAAACTTCCTGTAAATGTTTACCATAATGGAAAAAAGTCTCATTCATGTCAGTGTTTACTTATTTTTCTTTTCATTTTTTTATTTTATTATTGAGACGGAGTCTCGCTTTGTCGCCAGGCTGAAGTGCAGTGGCACGATCTCAGCTCCCTGCAACCTCCAGCTCCCAGATTCAAGTGACTCTCCTGCCTCAGCCTCCCAAGTAGCTGGGACTGCAGGCGTCCACCACAACACCCAGCTAATTTTTGTATTTTTAGTAGAGATGGAGTATTACCGTGTTGGCCAGGATGGTCTCCATCTCTTGACTTCAGGATCCACCCACCTTTGCCTCCCAAAGTGCTGGGATTACAGGCATGAACCACCACGCCCGGCCTATTTTTCTTATAGTGTACATTTTCTGAGGCTAATGACCATATGTGCTCTTTCGTTGTCTCTGTGCATTTCTCATTATTTGTGACATAATATAAATTCAATACATATTTGAATGAATGGGCAAATAAATGAAATGAATGTAATGAATAAGTGAGTGAATGAGCATAAATAGCAACTATCCATAGCACTATAATATTCAAAAAAGAGCTGATTGCTATAAATCCAGCCTACAAGCTGACTCTTTCTTATTCATTACTCACTATTCATTAAGAATTATTTAATGACTTATTATCTTCACTATTACATTACAATGCTTCATGTCTCACGGACCCATCTTTTGAAATTAAATTATATCTGAAATGCAAGCTGTGCAGATATTTTGTCAATTTTTCCTTTTAGAGTTGCTTTTTATCAGAGCTAGCATGATTAGTTTTAGACATTGATTTCCCCATTAGCTTCATAGTGAACCAAAGTTTCATTATATTCCAAATGGGGTAAAAAATAATTTCTCCTACATTGCACATCAAAGATAGCTGTTGTTTCTTAATGAATTAGAGGTTTGTTGACTAATCCCATGTCCAATAAGTCTATCAATGCCACTGTTCCATACAGTGTATGCTCACTTCACTTCTTTGTGTCACATTTCAAAAGGAAATGATACTAACAGAAATGAACGTTATGAAAATTTTTCATTATATCTGTTATGGTGCTCTTAGAGTAGTGATCTTAGATATTACTATCAATATACATTTGGGGGGTACCATCAAACCAGGCAATCATAAAGTATCTACTTCTGCTTTATTGCACATCAAAGATACTGTGTTTTTAATGAATTAGAGGTTTGTGATAATCCCATGTCCAATAAGTCTATCAATGCCACTTTCCAACAGTGTATGCTCACTTCACTTCTTTGTGTCACATTTCAGTAATTCTCAAAATATTTCAAAATTTTTCATTATATCTGTTATGGTGCTCTTAGAGTAGTGATCTTAGATATTACTATTATAATTTGGGGGGTACCTCAAACCCATATAAAAAGCCAATTTAATCAATAAATGTTTTGTGTGTTCTAATTGCTCCACCAAACAGTTGTTCCCCAATCTTTCTCCTCCTCCTCAGGCCACACTATTTCCTGAAATACAATAATATTTAAATTAGGCTAATTAATAACCCAACAATAATCACTAAGTATTCAAGTGAAAAGAAGAGTCACATGTCTCTCACTTTAAATCCAAAGCTGGAAATGATTAAACTTAGTGAAGAAAGCATGTCAAAAACTGAGATAGGCCAAATGTTAGGCCTCCTGCACCAAACGGTTGACCAGGTTTTGAACACAAGGAAAACGTTCTTGAAGAGAATTAAAAGTGCTACTGCAGTGAGTACATGGATGATAACATGTGCTCTTGGGTAACTAGATGCATTGTCAATAAGTAGTGATATCTCAAATGGGCTTTGTTGTTCCAGTTGCAGAACATGGGACAAGTAGATTTAGCATATTTTTAAGAACCCTAGGATTTTTAGAACGGTAAGTGAGCATTGGCTTCAACTTAGTCACCAGTGCATCAGTCTCTAACAAGAGAGCCAGACTGTCCTTCACAGCTTTGAAGCCAGATCTTGACTTCTCCTCTCTATCTATGAAAGTCCTAGATGGCATTTCCTGCCAATAGAATGCTGTTTTGTCTACATGGAAATTCTGTCATTTAGTGTAGTCACCTTTACCCATGATCTTAGCTAGATCTTCAGGATAACTTGCTGCAGCTTCTCCATCAGCACTTGCTGTTTCACTTTGCCCTTTTATGTTATCGAGGTAATCTATAAGGATTGGAATCAACATCTTCCAAACTCCTGTTAATGTTGAGACTATTACCTCTTCCCATGAATCACGAATGTTCTTAATGGCACCTAGCATGGTGAATCCTCTCCAGAAAATTTTTAATGTACGTTACACAGATTCACCAAAAGCAAAACAGCCTAGTGCTAATATGAAGACAGTCATCTAAATAGAAGATAAAATCAGCCACAACATTCCCTTAAGACAGAGACTAATTCAGAATAAGGTCCTAATTTGCTCCAACTGTATATGGCTGAGAGAGGTGAGGAGGAAGCTGCAGAAGAAAAGTTTGAAGCTAGCAGAGGTTGGTTAGTGCGGGAGCCTCCTAAGAAGAAATCATTGTGTCTTTGGTAAACTTTATTTAAACTTATACTTCCACTGTAATGAAACATTACATTTCAATATCTGGAGGTCATATGTTAATGAAAACATTATCTAATATTTAAGCTCCTCTAAGTCTGATTTCATAGCCAGGATTTCTACTTCATAAGACCTCTCTTTTTTAAAAACTATTTGATTTTTTAATTATATTTTGAGTTCTGGGGTACCTGTGCAGAACGTGCAGTTTTGTTACATGTGTATACACATGCCATGGTGCTTTGCTGCACCCATCAACCCATCACCTACATTAGATATTTCTCCTAATGCTATCCCTCCTCTAGCTCCCCACGCCCCAACAGGCCGTGGTGTGTGATGCCTCTCCCTGTGTCCATCTGTTCTCATTGTTCAACTCCCATTTACAAGTGAGAACATGTGTTTGCTTTTCTGTTCTTGTATAAGTTTGCTTTGAAGGATGGTTTCCAGCATCATCCATGTCCCTGCAAAAGGCATGAACTCATCTTTTTTATGGCTGTGTAGTATTCCATGGTGTATATGTGCCACATTTTCTTTATCCAGTCAATCATTGATGGACATTTGGGGTTGGTTGCAAGTCTTTGCCATTGTGAATAGTGCCGCAATAAACATACATGTGCATGTGTCTTTATAGCAGAATGATTTCTAATCCTTTGGGTATACAACCAGTAATAGGATTGCTGGGTCAAATGATATTTCTAGTTCTAGATCCTTGAGGAATTGCCACACTGTCTTCCACAATGGTTGAACTAATATACACTCCCACCAACAGTGTAAGTGTTTCTATTTCTCCATATCGTCTCCATTATCTGTTGTTTCCTGACATTTTAATGATTGCCATTCTAACTGGTGTGAGATGGTATCTCATTGTGGTTTTGATTTGCATTTCTCTAATGACCACTGATGATGAGCTTTTGTTCATATGTTTGTTGGCTACATAAATATCTTCTTTTGAAAAGTGTCTGTTCGTATCCTTTGCCCACTTTTTGATAGGGTTGTTTGTTTTTTTCTTGTAAATTTGTTTAAGTTCTTTGTAGATTCTGGATATTAGCCTTTTGTCAGGACATAGGCATGGGCAACGACTTCATGACCAAAACACTAAAAGCAATGGCAACAAAAGCCAAAATTGACATTAAATTAATTAAATTAAACTAATTAAACTAAAGAGCTTCTGCACAGCAAAAGAAACTATCATCAGAGTGAACAGGCAACCTACAGAATGGGGGAAAAATTCTGCAAGCTGTCCATCTGACAAAGACTTTAATCTTGCTTATCAGAGAAAGTCAAGCCAGAACCAGTATGAATAGGAACTGACCATTGTATAAACATGCTCCACTGGTCATTGATATGCAGTGATTAACCAGCCATTCATTCTGGCCCACATAAGGGGCAATGCCCTGCTTTGTACAATGCTCTGCACAATGCTCTGTGCAGTGTAGGCTTCCAATAAATAGTGCAGAGTACCTAACTGACACCTTTTGACACATCCCCTTCTGAGTTAGAAGCAAGATTCATTTTCATATAAAGTTTAAGGAATAATTAAAACATGGCTAAAGGGTCCTATGCCAACTCCAACCATATTTTTACATTGGGTATTTATTTTTAGGCTCATCTTAGAGGTAATTTTATGCAGAAGAAAAATTGGGTTGGGTTCTCAGAGATGCTTGTGCCCTTATCTGAATACCTGTTTCACTTCTTGCAATGCCAAGCAGAGGCACTCATCATCCTGCTTAAAATTCTGTATTTAACTAGTTTAGCAATCTTGTTCATACACAGGAGACTTGGTAGTGAAGTTGGAAAATAATGTTTTAACCTACTAAGTCTTAGAGTCTAGCATAGCTATCAACAAAACTGAACAAAATTAAAAATCTACTCTTAGAAGCACAGAGGACAAGTCTACTTCATGAAGCCAAATGATATTCCAGAGATCAATTACATCAACTTGCTCCATGGGATAAAAATGTGTATTATGAGTACATTAATATTATATAACATGTAATTTTAAAATCTGAGCTAAAAACTTTTTAAGTAAGATTAGACAATATAATTATCATTCACATATAGAAAAGAAAGTCTTTTCTGACTGTGCATTTAAAATATTTTGAACATTTTCTTACAGTTTCTACCAACTCTATTAGTAAACTAAAATTCTGAGGGCTTCCTTTTGACAAATGTGTATCAGAACAACTGTTCTTTCATAATAAAAGAAAAATATGCTTAGTATTGTGAAGTTTCTTATTCCTGATATACAGGAAAAGGTGAAGAAAGACATGGTTTATTTTTACATGTTAATTAAATTTTACAAGGCAGTTTTGTTCACTGTGGAACTTAGACTCTAAACCAAAGTAACACATATAGATGAAAGTAGTTTTGTTTTTAGAATATGAAATATCTGAATCTAGACTACATTCAAAGATCTTACCCCATAAAAATGGAATCATTTTCATTTCATGGCTGACTGGCACTCTGCAGGCTATTTATGAAAGATATGGTGTGGATGTTTTAGTTTAGTATCAAGTTTTTCTGAGTGTCCACTGTGAACAGATGAGATAGGGAAGTTTATAAAACTCTAGTCCCGTGTCAAGAATTAAATTGATTTGATAATTTTTGAAATTGTGACTTTTTTCTGTGTGTCCTAACAGACTTCTTTGCCAACAATTAACTTCTCAAACTTTTAGATGATTGTATTTTTTTTTATTATTTCCCTGTTTTGGTTGTCTACATTTTGAGAGAAGAGATAGAAGAAAGTGGGGAGGAGAGAGAGAGAGACAGAACTACACAATAACACATAACAGAGGTTGATACAATTATGGGAAGAAGACAATAGATGGAAGGAAAATCCTGATCAAATAATTAAAATAAGGGATAAAATAAGTGAATTAAATTTATTGAGTGCTAATAATTCTGATAGCAATAACAATATAGCTAGTCACTGACTATATACCAGTTACCCTATTAAGTACTTTGTATGGCTTTTTCCAAGTAATCCTCATAAAAACACCATAAAATGATATGTTTATATGCATTTTACAAATAAGAAAAAAAACCACTTCAACACAGCAAATAACTTGCTCAAGGCCATAGAACTAATAAATGGTAGAGCTGGGAATTGAGCCAAGAATGATTTGGCTCCAGACTTATTGCAAGACTTTGGACATGTACTATTAACCTCTTAATTTTGTTACTAAATGAAAGTATTGACATTAGAAGAGGTTCATGAACTTATGCAATTTTACCCAACCAAATGAGGGTTTGAACCCAACTCTTTGTCACTCTACTCTAAGGATCACATCGTTTTGCTGGAATAGGTAAATTGATAAGAATGTTTTAGGGCCTGAGTTTCAAGAAAATAAAGAAAAAAGAAAGTATTACTATTTGCCTTAGTAGCAATTCCAGGAGGATTCATAGTGGAAGTGAAGACTCTCTGAGAGAATTGAGAGTTTGAGGTGAGACAATTGGCTCTTTGCCTTGCCTACCTTTTAAGATATATTTTACTTCATTTGATTGGTTTCGGTCACTCTTTCCTGTGAGTTGTTTTGAATCCAGAATCAATTTTATCTGAGTAAGAAAAATAAAATGGAAGCCAAAAAGCATTGGAAAAGAAATGAAAGTACTTCTGTGAGGGCCTGTATGTCATGAACCCAGCAATGCTAACATATAGGAGATAGAAGAAACTCACTTCTATCCTGGAGGGTTGTAAAGTATCCTTCAAGAGGAATAAATTATCTTCTATGCACCCCTTCTAATCCACTCTCCACCCTGCATCAGAGAGGTCTTTTCAAAATGCAACCCTGGTCCTGGCCCTTAATTTTGAAAGCTTTTGTTGGGTTCCCATTGCTCTAAGATGAAGACAAAGCAAGGCTCTCATCCACCTCTCCAACCTGCAGCCCTATGTACTTATCAGCTACACTGTGCTTTGCTAGTGTGTGGTTTGCTAGAGCTTGTATTTGTGTGATTTCCTCTTGCCTGTGATTATCCCATTCCCTAGTCTCATGTAGTTTATTCTCATCTATCTTTCAGGCTAAGTCTAGCTTTACTTCCCCAAGAAGCCTTCTCTGACTTCCTTGACTACTATAAACAGTACTTCTTCCTTGGAATAATTTAGAGTGGATTTCTTTTCTTTTCTTTCTCTCTCTCTTTCTCTCTGTCTCTCTTTCTCTCTTTCTCTTTCTTTCTTTCTTGATACGGAGTCTCATTCTGTCGCCCAGGCTGGAGTGTAGTGGCTCAATCTCAGCTCACTGCAACCTCTGCCTCCTGGGTTCAAGTGATTCTTCTGCCTCAGCCTCCCAAGTAGCTGGGATTACAGGTGCATGCCACCATATCCGGCTACTTTTTTGTATTTTTAAGTAGAGACAGGGTTTCACCGTGTTAGCCAGGATGATCTCGATCTCCTGACCTCGTGATCCGCCCGCTTCAGCCTCCCAAAGTACTGGGATTACAGGCATGAGTCACTGCACCCAGCCTTGTTAGAGTAGAGTTTTGAAAATTAAATATTTGTCTGCCACTCTAGACTACAGGTGTCCCTAGCACACAGGACTGTGCTTAGTCTTGTATGCCTATCACAGTGTCTGAAACAGAGCAGCTACTGTAGTGTGGTAGCTGATTTTCAAAGTCAACTCCCAATGATACCTGTTTCCTCAGTTTATCCTTGAATTTGATAAAGTGACTTGATTTATCAATGGAATTTGGCAGACCTGGCATTTTGCCAGGGCTAGGATTGATCTTTGCGGTGGCTCAGTGGCCTTCATTTTTGTGCTTTTTGGAAACCCTGAGATATTATGTAAGACATCCAGATATTCTACAAGAGACTCTGGGAAGAATCAATGATCCACATGGAGAGGAGATGCTCTGGTGTTACACGGGTAAGGAATGAGGCCCAGCTCTCCCAGTGTCTGAGTCATGCCTGTGGTTGACTTTGGCCTCACCCACCATCTGATGATATCTACATAAGATGTTTCAAGTGAGACGTAAAATAACTGCCCATCTGTGCCCAAGCAAACCACGCAACTGTGAGATATAACACAGTAGCTACTGTTTTGTTGTTGTTTTGTTTGTGTGTGTGTGTTTGTTTCTGGTTTTGTTTTGAGACGAAGTCTTGCTCTGTCACCCAGGCTGGAGTGCAATGACGTGATCTCTGCTCACTGCAACCTCTGCCTCCAGGGTGGAAGCAGTTCTCCCACCTCAGCTCCCGAGTAGCTGGGACTACAGGTGTGCACCACCACACCTGGCTAGTTTTTGTATTTTTAAGTGGCTAAGTATGGTTGGTTGTTACATACCAATAGATAACTGAAAAATAAGATGCATAATAGAAAATGTAGAATTTATAGTTTACGTAGTTTTCTCATGACTGGATTCTTGCTATTCAGGATGTAGGGCAAGGTATCAGGGTCGGGCCTATATGGATTTTTTTCCTTTTTTCTGGACCTGTCAGGCTCATCCTGCACTAATACATGCTAAAGAATAAAAATTAAGTATCAGTCTCTAAATTCTGTATATGTGGTAGATCTGAAAACGCATGTAACTTAAGTTAACTCTTGTTTCACTAGCCTGTATGTGCTACAAGAGTCACTTTTATGTTAATGCCAAATTTTACTGTGTTAATGCCAAAATCACTATGGAAAGGCCTCAACCCCCTTCAAAATACAGCCCGCTCTCCCAATATTTCTAGGGTCTGCAGAAGCTTTTTCAGAAGTGCCCAGAAGCCATTCTTCAGGATTACTCTTCTCCAATCTTGCTTGTTTGCTGTACTTATCATTTACTAAGAGTGGCAGTCCCTGCTGGTGCTTCAGTTTTGAGTCTTTGGAGAGAATGCTGCCTTATTCAAGTTTCCTTCCTTCTTCCTGTATACTCAAGTTATGCAAAACATATGAGATACCAAGCCAGCACTGTGCTGCTTTCAGTCCTCACTATATTGAATTCATAATGTGTTCTGTGCAGAAATGTGGAAAATCTCTCATTTTATAGTACAAACTGGAAGCATGTGGTAGGCGCTGGTCCATAGCAATTTTAGTTCCTAGATTAGTGTTCAATTCTGCTTCTTATGAATTATATTTTGTATTTCATGACCTTACTCTTTGAGCTGTTGATTTCTGCTTCTAGACCATCTTTCTTTTGTCATAAAATGTACCCTATATTTGTAGATAAGTAGTTTTCACAGGTCAGTTGCTGAACAGAGTCATTTAGGTGTTGTACATGTCCTTTCATTTTGTACTGTTTCTGTCACTTTCAGTATGAGCTGATATAATTTTTAAAAAACCTTTGTGGGCTTTCTGTGTATTAAATTATAATTCTTGTAGACAAAATATCCTGTATTTCTCCCATTTGAGGTTGTTGTGGTAACATGCCCTTAAATTTCCTACAATCTTTATTATTTAAGAGATACCGCCTAAGAGGCACACCTTAAAATAAGTCTTAATAGAGGACTTTTCTCCTCAACCTGGATTTTATTTTTGCCCTCTGAAACCATTTCTTACTTTGAGAACATTTTCCTGGGAGTGCCTGGGTCTTACAAACAGTTTGTTTTTCCTTCAAAATCCAGAAAGTATCAGTTTCTTTAGTCTTTTCTAAAATTGTTGCCCAATATCTAAACCTTTCTTTCTTTTATTTCCCTCGTGTTATCAAGGGTCATCTTGAGTTCAGGGACTGTATTATTCTATTTCCCCATCTCTCTAGACTCCCTACATACTACCCCTCTTCAAAGTCCCACAATGGTTTTCCAATGTATATCAACTCAAGCAACTAGGTGGGTGACCAAGGTCACCAGATTTCAAGCACTCACATTGTAAGTTGCTATTTAGGCTTATTTGAGACCTCTGATCACATACAAAATGATTTTGCTGCGGTTAGAGGCACTACCCGTCAACAAAGAGGAGCCTGCACTTTTCTTCTGTTCTTATGCTATTTAGCTAATGGCAAGATACTTATCCTCACTGAATTCATTTATCTTTGAAATTATATAATGAATTTACAGGATTGTTTTTGTACTTAGATGTTATATGCAAACTTCCTGTCACAAAGGAAATACCGAGTAAAAGTCATTATTTTAAACATTCTATTTATGGTGCACACACATGTGGACCCATTTTGCTGACATTGTGAACATGGACCAGTTACTGTAGGCATCTTATATACACATTACTTATGTTTAAGAAAGGAATAGCAATGCTTCTCATAGGGATAGTAGGCCAGTAGTTCAGAACTATTTGAAATGTTACGAATATATATATATATTTAGTAGATCTGAAAATGCGTGTAACTTAAATTAACTCTTGTTTCACTAGCCTGTATATACTATATATATGTACAGTATATATGTATATGAGATAAAAAAATATATAGCTATATACACATAGATGTAAGATATATAAATAAATACACATATATATTGATTACAGGGTTCTATGTCAGACACTTGTTTTGGGCTTTTGTCATATAGGTAATTAAAATTCAAAACAAGACCCCCTGAGGTGATTCTACTGCATAACTGGAGTGGAAAAAGCACTGTTTTTGAAGTTGAAGATGGCACTTGTAAATTACCTGGCCTAAAGTGTAGAGTGCAGTAAGCACTCAATAAAGTTATGTTTACATCCACTACCTTGCACACTTTCCCTCCACTGCCATGGACAAGAGCTTTGTGAATCCTTTAGGAGTCAATAGCAACCTGCCTTGATTATTTTTAATAATCACATGACATATTTTTAGCTAACTGAGAAGATTACACTCCATACACACAAAATATATAACTATAGTTGCCTATGTTATATGTTATATTACCTCACTGTTTCAAATAAATGGTTGCTTATTCAGCTTTGTGTAATTGAAACATGATAAACTTTTATTTAATCAAAAATATCTCCCCTTTAAATAAAAAATGCTATGTAAAATTAACAGAAATCAGAAAATTGTATTTAATTAATACCCAATATTACTAGGCACTATGAACTGCGCTAAAGAAGGGAGTCCCGAAAATATGACATACTGCATTGTTCCATGACAAGTGAAAATAGACTTTCTCTCATTGGTCATTTCACTAAAAAAAAAAAAAAAAAAGTACAATAAAATCTTAAGGGATCTAATATCATTTACATTTTTCTTCAATTGCAAAATAAATTTAAATTTGGAAAAGAAAGACAATCATGTAGAAGATAAATTGCATCCACGATCTTACCATTTAAATTTACGGTTAACAATTTTCAAGCTTTCCTGTTAAACCATTTATCATGCTAAATAGCAACCCACTTCTTAACAAAATGGAATCACACTGTAGTATACGTTGCTTAAATTATTACTTAATATTTCAAGTAGAATTTCTGATTTCCTAAGGAATTATTTTAATGACTACATGAAATACCATAATTAACCAATCTCCTATCGTTGGCTATTATCATTTCCAATTTGCTATCTTATAATTATGCTGTGATGAAATATGTATTATTTCTTTGAGATATGTGATCAGAAAGGGAAATACTGGTTCAATGGATCTGCTTATTTTAAGACATGTTAACATATATTTCCTAGCTGCCTTTGAGAGAGACAACCAATTTTACTCCTCCACAACACTTCATTTCTCAAGTTTTTTTTTTTTTTAAAGCTTTGTCAGTTTGATAGGTCAAAAATAGTATTGCCTTATTTTAATTTAATAGCTACAATTTTGAAACTCATGGTTATTACTTATGGTGATGCTTTTGCGCTTTAAGCCAACAGTTGAACAATAATAATTACCTCAAAAGTACACTTTGACAACAGTTTCACATATATTATTTCCTATAATATCCCCAGAAGCCTTGAAATATAAATAGTGGAACCAATAATCATTAAAGTATATCGCATAGCATAATAATTCATTCTAAAAGTATTCACATATTGAACTCCCAGTTTCAAAATTTAGGTGAATATTTTTAGTAAGACCTGCCATTCGCAGAGTTGATGAAAAAGAAGGAATTTATTCCCTAGGACTAATCCCTTTTAGATAAAGATGAGAAGCTATTATTTCATTCTGGCCTGGTGAGTACATGAGCTAAATGCTGACTAGGCAGGTTTTTTTCATCTTAGGCTAAGCTTTTTTGGGGCCAACTTCCATAATTTCAATTTCCGTAGCATTACACTGTACTATATTATAAATGCTATGTTCTATTTAAATCTAGGCATTATATTTGCCAAGCTTTCTGTCTACCTCTGTTTTTTTGTATTTGATATGATTTTTATTATAATAGTAACACATTCTTATTGCAGAAGGTAACTACAGAAATGTACAAAGTAAAAGTAAATAATTCCCCCCCTTCTTTGACCTTCAATTCCATTTCTGGAATAAGCCACCATTAGCAGTATGATTTTCATCTTTTGGTATTTTCTAATATATTTTGTACACAGTTGGGACCATTCTATACTTACATTACATGATTTTGTTATTTGTTATTGTACAGTATTTGATCTTGCTTCACAATATGCTATTAGAGGGATATAACATTTAAGTTTGGGCTGGGCACAGTGTTTCCCACCTGTAATCCCAGAACTTTGGGAGGCTGAAGTGGGCGGATCACTTGAGGCCAGGAGTTCGAGATCAGGCAGGTGTTTGATACCAGTCTGGCCAACATGACAAAACTCCTCTCTATTAAAAATACCAAAATTAACCAGATGTGATGGTGCATGTCTATAATCCCAGCTACTCAGGAGGCTGAGGCAAGAGAATTGCTTGAATCCAGGAGGTGGAGGCTGCAGTGAGCTGAGATGGTGCCACTGCACTCCAGCCTGCACAACAGAGTAAGACTCTGCCTCAAAAAAAAAAAAAAAAAAAAAAAAAAAATTAGTGCCTTATAATGAAGATTTATGTTTTTCTCTGGTATAGTTGCCAATACTAAAATAAGCATCTTTATATGCCAGTATATTTACAGATTAAATTGCTAAGAGTTTATTGTTAATGTAAACTGCTAAAAGTTCAGTTGAAAGTGATTCACACATATGGTAATGCCAGGCAGTACCATAGCTTTTTCAAAAATAAATTTCCAAAACATCCATCCATAGGTTATTATAGTATCTATCTTTATACTTTCACCAACAATGAATGTATTTATTAGTGTTTATATTTGTTTATCTCAATGGTTAAAAAAAGTTTTAATTTGTTGTCAATTTGCATAAGGTTGACCATTTAAAAAAATATATCTAGGACTGTTTGGATTTTATTTTTAGTAAGCTGCCTTTTCATATTCATTGCCTACTATTCTATTGAACTTTAAGACTTTTCTTCCTGATTTGCAGGCTTTCATTGTATGTACCTAAACCACATATTTTGTCTAATCATGTGTTATATACGTTTCTCTGTTAGTCTTTAAACTATTTATGTACTTTTTGCTATTCAGAAATTGTAATATTTTATGTGGGCTTATTTAATTTTTAAAGGTTTTGGTTTTTCTGTTATGCCTATGAAGGCAATCCCTATTCCAATATTAGTAATATTTTTAATACATATAGTGTTTTTGTATCTTTTATTTTCGTATTTCAGCCTCACATCTTAATTAAACTAGGATTTATTGTCAAGTAAAGCAATAAGAATATATATTTAGTAGATCCACCCTGTATGTTTCACGTGTGTGTTTACATACTTCCCTAAATTAACAGCTAGTTGTTCTAGTGTTTTCATTAAATAATCCTAAATAACTTAATAAAGTTTCAGTCACTTAAAATGACACCTTAAACATATAATAAATTTTTCTAAATGTATCTACTTTGGGACTTTATACATGTGTGTTTATTCGTCAACTTATTGTTGTGCCAATGCTGTGATTTTAATTATTATGAAATTGTAAGTCATTATATAATGTGTAGGACTAATCCAAATTCTTTCCTAATTTTTATGACTATCTTTATGTTATTTTCCATATAAACATTAGAATTTTTTTTTCAGATGAGAATAAAAAGATAGCAGTTAAATGAAGATTTTCATGATTAAACCTTGAGAAAATAGAAGAGAACAAATATATTTCCTTTGGCCATGTTCCCGTTGGCTGTTGGAATAGATAAATAGTTTAGATTTTCAGCAACTTGCTTTATCTAATTGTTTACAGTTTTATTCATTAGTAGCTACTTCACTGATCAGAGGAAGTTTTCTTGTAATGAAATAGGCTAATTCCATTTACTGAAATGGGAGTGAAGGGAGTAAAATGACAAGTTTTCATTCAGTAGTGTTAAGATTTCTGTTCATGTGAAACGCCACACAGCTGCATATGGTCTGCTAGCTCTTGGATTCTCAAAGCAACTGGAAAGGCAAAGAAACAGCCTACATAGAGAAAATTGTGAATCAGAGCATGTAGTAACTTCTACTTCATCTCATCATTATAAATTGAATTAAGTTGAATAAACTGAATTAACTGGTACTCTTAAGCTCAGTTTTTCTTAAAATTGGAGCCATTAAATGCAAGTTCAAATGAAGAGCATAGGGAATGTATGACTACCTTTCTAAACGTAGAACATACCTAACTTATGTAGTTTAAGATCTGAAAGTTCAACGTAAGTCTGTAGTTTGAACCTTGAATTCACTATGTAACAGTACATTAAAAATGAAGTTTCCAGGAAAACTTCAAGACAGAATAAATGTGAAATTCTAAGGCCATATTTCCGTGTGTAGATTTTCAAAGAAATTAGAAAAAAATCATTTTCAGGCTTCTTGGAGTCCTCCAACCAGCATAAATATAAAGAAAATGGGGTCAGAATGTGAAAGGGGTGCGGAGTGTTAAAAATAATATTTCTTTGAAAAGAGGTATTATTGGACTTTGAGCTTCCGTTTCCTCTTTGAAATAATAACTTTGCTACTTTCTTACTCCAAACCTAGTAAAACAAGTGTCAAGAGAATCCCTCAGACAAAACTGCAATGATTTCCTTGCATTTGTGGGCCAATGCCTGACATACATCTGAAATACAAAGTCAACCCTTGAGTGGAATTTTACCCTACCCAGGAAATCTTGACACCAAGAGAAAGATTATCTTTTTGGTCATGGAATCAATAAAATGACTTCATTGCAGTGGGTGTTCATTCTCAAAGTTTACAGGGCACAGATAAATAAGAGTATTTGCAATGAACCATAACCCGCAAGAGGTTGCCTTCAATCCTGTCCAATGACATTGTCTGGAAAAGTAAGACCTGAACAGCAAAGGGCAGTAAATCTATTGTTCTTTGACCAGAGGTAGACGAAGGAAACACAAGATATATAGCTGCATCTACTCAAGCTGAGACAACTTCAGGAAGTAAGGAGTCAACAGTTGTTAAATCCCAAGGAGTCAATGGAAATTTGTGCATCAGGGAAAACATAAGCCACACCCACCCAGGGTCACCAGCTTTAAATGTCTGTCTCACAAAAAACTGGAAGCCACCGACCAAGTAAGAATAGATCTCCCAACTGCCAAGTCCTCCCAGGACCCAGATTTAGCTTTATCCAATTAAATCAGCAGTTAGAAAATAGAGGGTGAGGTAAGAGTATGAAGGAGAGAAAAACAAAAACCAAAACAAAAATACCTCCCTTCCCCCACTACAAGACTTGAACCTGAAGATGGCCCACTCTGTGTAAGAATTTTTAAATATGCTAATTCAAAAGTAAAATTTGATTACAATTTTGGACTGAAAATGCTAATACTGTTTCCATTGTTTAAAGTGAGCCTAGGATTGCTATGATCTAAGACAGTGCCAGAAAAGTCTTTAATCTTGTCATGATTTTGTCCGGGAAAAGAGACAGCCTCCACTCTCCAATTAAAACATAAAATGGTGATGAGAAATGTGTTGATAGCAATACTTTCTAGTCAGTGAAATGAACAGTTAACAAATAAACTGTATGAAATTATAATTTAATATAAATTTTAGACCAAAATAATTATTTCAACACACAACTGAGATATCCTGGAGTCCTGAGAAAATATCTTCTTCCTCCAAGCTAATCATTTCTGCCTGACTTAAATCCATGAGTCTTGAGCCATCCCTCTACTCAACTCAAACTAGTATAAAGATTCAAAATCCTTAGGCTGATATCTGAGCTCTGGATTCTCAGATTCTGTCCACTTGGAGGACAGATGCTTGGCATATTCTGTTCATTTGAGTCTTTTTCTGCGGGAACTGAGGATGGATAATTATGACCCTCTGTCCATCAGAGTCTCCTCCATGGCATCTCTCTTAATCCCTACAGTATACTTCACCCTCCAGTGACTCTCTATTGGAAAGGATAATATACAGCATATTTGTATGTCTTTAAACTCACAAAAGGTGTATTCTTTCAGCTATTCATCCATTCATTCATTTATCCGTGTATTAATTGTTCACTTAAATTTATATTTTACAAAATGTCAGATGATAAATGTTAAAAACAAATGGGAACAATGAAATTACTTCAAAATCCTAAATGGAAGGTTTGCAGTCTTGGAATTGTGGGTGAAAATAATAGATGAGTGTTTGCCAAGTCTTTTCATCATGTAAATAGAAGGATATATGAGGAAGATTAGCAATGACAATTTCTTTGGAGAGGGTTACTGGGGGGCTGTACATGTCTCTTTTTTGTCTTCAAAAGACCATGGTTTACTGCCAGTCTCTGGAAAGTGAGTTTATAGCCGACCAGCTAGATAGTACTCTCCACCATGGAACACTGCAGAAACATATCCACACAAACATATGAAAAGCATCATGAAAGAAAAAGCCAACGTTTGGAGATCCACCTTTTTGAGGGCATTAGCTTCAGATTAAAACCACACCAATAAAATAAGGCCTTTTAAAATCCTTTACCTCTAATCCTAACTGTCTACTGAGCCTAACTCTTGAAAACATAGAAATAAAAATTTAAGAATGTGGTAAAATGGTGAATCAAAGAAAGTAGACATAGAAACTGCTCACTTGTTCCTGTCAATCTTTGAGTCCTGGGTCATGCAAGGATAGTGATAGGGAATTAAGAAGCTTTAAATTGATTGAAAGACTAAAGCTTCTGTATTAGATTGCATTGGACTTTTTAATATCTAAGAATGGGCATAGACAATATAGGGAAATTACTTCATGGTTTCATAGTAACCAGCTTAGCATTTTCAGCCAATTGGTTATACAGTATGTTTAAGAAGCTCAATAACTAGAAATATAGAGAAGCTGCATATAAATAAAGTGAAATTCATTTATTCAAGCAGTATTTATTGCCCATGTGCTATATGCTAGGCATGGTTCCAGGTATTGGGAAAAATAGCATGAACACTGTGTTAGATGCCTTAAGAAATATTTAAGAAAAGGTACTTTGAAATTAAAGTAGTTAATTCTGTCCTGGGGTCTGTAGGAAGGCTTCATGAAGGTAATGTTTTTACATACTTTCACAGAGGGAGAAGTTTGTCAACATATGAACTACCAGGTAGAAAAAACTGTGTGTTTAGAAGGAGAAAGGGAAAAGGTTGATACGGTACAGTAGACATGTACTGTGTGTCAGCATGTCTTGGGGAAAGCATGAATATTGAGTCAAACAGAGCTAAATTTACATCTAGGTGAAATCTTAGCTGAGTAACAGCTAACAATTTTGTGAGCCTATCTGAAGTTGTCAAGGTTGTGGGTGGTTTTCTGATCTTTTCTAATACTCACTTTGCCAAAATTAGAATGCTTCAAGTGACACTTTTGCCTGACAGGAGAACATGTTATATTACAAAAATCACATGTTTTTTTCTAAGGAGGAATTGTTTACCTATAATTTTGATGAAGACAGATAAATCAAGTCGTGATCAAAGAGTGAAAGATGTCATAGATTCTAAAACTATTAGTCATAAGGCAGAGCTACATGTTTATAGAGATGCATGTTTATATGGTTTGGCTCTGTGTCCCCACCTAAATCTCATCTTGAATTGTACTCTTGTAATTCTCACATGTTGTGGGAGGGACCAGGTGGGAGATAATTGAATCATGGGGTCATTTCCTCCATACTATTCTCGTGGTAGTGAATAAGTCTCATGAGATTTCATGGTTTTATAAGGGGTTTCCACTTTCGCTTCTGCCTCATTTTCTCTTGCTGCCACCCTGTAAGAAGTGCCTTTCACCTCCCACCATGATTTTGAGTCTTCCCGAGTCACATGGAATGTGAGTCTATTAAACCTTTTTTCTTCCCAGTCTCCAGTATGTCTTTATCAGCAGCATTAAAAATGAATGATTACAGTAAATTGGTGCCAAGAGAGTGGGGAACTGCTGAAAAGATGCCCAAAAATGTGGAAGCGACTTTGGAACTGGGTAACAGGCAGAGGTTGGAACATTTTGGATGACTCAGAAGAAGACAGGAAAATGTGGGAAAGTTTGGAGCTTCCTAGAGACTTGTTGAATGGCTTTGACCAAAATCCTGATAATGATATGGACAATAAAATCCAGGATGAGGTGGTCTCAGATGGAGATGAGAAACTGTTGGGAACTAGAGCAAAGGTGACTCTTGTTATGTTGTAGCAAAGAAATTGGCAGCATTTTGCCCCTACACTAGAGATTTGCGAAACTTTGAACTTGAGAGAGATGATTTAGGGTCTCTGGCAGAAGAAATTTCTAAGCAGCAAAGCATTCAAGAGGTGAGTTGGGTGTTGTTAAAGGCATTCAGTTTTAAAAGTGAAACAGAGCAAAAAAGTTCAGAAAATTTGCAACCTGACAATAGGATAGAAAAGAAAATCCCATTTTCTGAGGAGAAATTCGAGCCTGATGTAGAAATTTGCATAAGTAACAAGGAGATGAATGTTAATCAACAAGACAATGGGGAAAATGTCTCCAGGGCACGTCAGAGATCTTTGTGGCAGCTCCTCCCATCACAGACCCAGAGACCTAGGAGGAAAAAATGGTCTTGTGGGCTGGGCCCAGGGTCCCTCTGCTGTGCACAATCTAGGGACTTGGTGTCCTGCTTCCCAGCCACTCCAGGGATAACTAAAAGGGGCCAAGGTACAGATCAGGCTGTTGCTTCAGAGGGTGCAATCCCCAAGCCTTGGCAGCTTCCATGTGGTGTTGAGCCTGCAGGTGCACAGAAGTCATGAATTGAGGTTTGGGGACCTCCGCCTACATTTCAGAGGATGTATGGCAATGCCTGGATGTCCAGGCAGAAATTTGTTGCAGAGGCAAGGCACTCATGGCGAACCTCCACTAGGGAAGTGCAGAAGGGAAACGTAGGGGGGGCACCCCCAGTCAGAGTTCCCACTGTGGCACTGCCTAGTGAAGCTATGAGAAGGGAGCCACTGTCCTCCAGGCCCCAGAATGGTAGATCCACCAACAGTTTGCACTGTGTGCCTGGAAAAGCCACAGATACTAACACCAGTTATGAAAGCAGCCAGGTGGGGGCTTTAGCCTGCAAAGCTGCAGGGGCAGAGTTGTTCAGTTGTTGTGGGTTCCATGGGAACCCACTTCTTGCACCAGTGTGACCTAGATTTGAGACATGAAATCAAAGGAGATCATTTTGGAGCTTTAAGATTTGACTGTCCCACTGGATTTCAGACTTGCATGAGGTATATAGCCCCTTTATTTTGACCAATTTCTCCCATTTGGAATGGCTGTATTTACCCAGTCCTTTATCCCCATTGTATCTAGGAAGTAACTAACTTTCTTTTGATTTTACAGGCTCATAGGTGGAAGGGACTTAACTATCTTGGATAAGACTTTGGACTGTGAACTTCTGAGTTAATGCTGAAGTGAGTTAAGACTTTGGGGTGCTGTTGGGAAGGCATGATTGCTTTTGAAATTTGAGAACATGAGATTTGGCAGGGGCCAGGTGTGAAATGATAAGGGTTGACTCTGTGTCCCCACCCAAATCTCATCATGGATTGTACTCTCATAATTCCCATGTGTTGTGGAAGGGACCTGGTGGGAGATAATGGAACCATCGAGGCAGTTTCTCCCATACTGTTCCTGTGGTAGTGAATAAGTCTCATGAGACCTCATGGTTTTATCAGGGGTTTCAGCTTTTGCCTCTGCCTAATTCTCTCTTGCTGCCACCATGTAAAAAGTGCCTTTTGCCTCCCACCATGATTGTGAGGCCTCCTGAGCCACATGAAATTGTGAGTCCATTAAACCAGTTTTTCTTCCCAGTCTCAGGTATGTCTTTATGAAAGTCAGCATGAAAATGAACTAATACACGTGCATATATTTAAATAATTATAAATGTTATTTTTTGAACAATATATTATACATATATGTGTGTGTATGTATGTGTCAGACATTAGGCTATGTGGTCTAGATACTTTACCTTAATTCTTCCAACAATCTTATGCCATTGACATTATAATCCATACAACTTATGTTGAGGATGAGACAGGTTAAGTAACTCATCCCCAGTTATGTACCTATTAAGTCACACATCAGTTTTCTTTGATTCCAGAATCCATAACTGTATGCACCATTGAACACTGTTCATTATTTGAACAGGTTTTATTACAGATATTTCCATTCCATTTCCCAGAATTTTATAGTAATCTCTGGGAAGCTGGGACAGTAACAGAGGATGGGTAAGGGCCCGCCATGAAAAACACCCAGTGATCCCTTCTCTCTGATTCCTACCTTTTGTCACTGGCTTAGGTCTCATTAGTTTTCTTAACTTTCTCTCCCATGACGAAGTTATTGCTTTATCTGATACTCTCCTACAAGCGTCAGAGGCCAACCTTGTTGTTGGTCCAACTTGGTTGTTGAGATTCCCTCGATGTAACTACTCATTTCCCCTTTCACGTTTCTTTAGCTTTCCTTCAGATCAATCCTTTGGTGTCTTCTTAACATGTTAGATTACATCTAAACTCCCAAGAGGTACCCAATTTAGATTATCTCAGTTACTGTTTTCACCATCATCAATATCAGTATCATTATCTCTATAATCATCAATATATTGGTTAGATATTGAGAACATCTTTCGTGGCTCTTTTGTTGATGTCAGCAATGTGGGAATTATGTGAAAATCAGTCACATAATAGGCAAGTTTATGGCTTCTTACCTACTGGTGGACTGTGAGGGATTCACTCTTTCCAGTGGTCAATTACATGGCCATTTTTACCCAAAGGTTTACTTTGGAGTAGTGAACAGGTGTGCAATGTGATGGTTTCCATATGACACTTGCTGAGCAGGATGCTTGGATATGCAGATGCATTTTCTGACTCTGTCAGTATGGGGATATTTTTGTTTACCTGGTGGCCATATGGAAGTTGTACAAGTTTAATCTAGGGGTTTGACAGGTTATTTCTTTGGACAGCACAGCCAAGACATGCTGTTCACCTAAGTGCTCCCAGTTTCAGCTTCAAATGTACATAGTTTCTGCCAAGGCTAACATCTCATTTTCCACCCTCTCTCCAGCAGGGAGATTCTCTTGCCAAGCCCACATAAAATAGCTTCTTCAGTTGTGGCTGGTACTTGCTAACTCCTTTAGGGCAGACTACTTCTAAACTTTAAGTCATAATATCACCTATTACAAAATTAATGTACAGTGAAAAGTCCCCTGGTAACATGGGCAGAGGGAAGGAATAATTCTAACCTTCTGTCATCTCAACATTTTGACAGTTGCTTAAGCACACTTTGTAGGATGACTGGCCGTATCCACAATCACTGAGATCATTTAAAGCCTATTTTTCCAGTAAATTCCACTTAGTCCAGTAAAAATGTTCCAAATACCTCATTGTATATTTAAATTTGCATACATAAATGTCTTATGAGTGACACCATCTTATAAACATTCCTGAGGGACTTAAGTATCTAAGATATAATCATTGTTTAATAATACTTAAAACAATGATTCTGAAAACTTGTTTCATGGGAAGCATTTTGCATTTTTCTGAATCAATTCTCACTACAACATTGCTAAATAGCAATTATCACATTTTACTTATGAGAAAACCAAGAGCCAAATGTACAAATTTTATATTCCAAGACTGTAGACCTAAGATGGATAGGCTCGTAACCAAGGTTTGCTAATGCTAAAACCTGAATACTCTTCTCATATTTATTTTCAATATTAAAATGAACAAAAGTAATGAAACCATTTGGAGAAGAAGTAAACCTATATAATACAGAATATTACACAAAATTCGACTAACCTTCTTACCTATTTGTGGCATCAGTGGCAGTGGGAGCAGTGTAGGAGTAATGGTGTACACGAAGGTATTTTTAATTTGGGTGCTACATTTGGAAGGTACTTTAGAATTCCTTCAGTCTAATTCCGTTGTAGTGTTACTTCCAGGAGTGTGATCTAGGGAGGTTAACTCACTTGCCTAACTCCACATATTATTTAGGGGGCAACTTTAGGAACAGAACTCAATCATTCTGACTTATGATACAAAATGGAATAACTAAATTTGCCTTAATTTTGTACCCAGTAGTGGATGGTCTCTATAACCACTCGAGTAATTGTACAAGCTAAGATTTGCTAAAATTAAGGAATTAATTTATGTAGATAAATTTAATATTTTTGTCAGTTGATTTAAAGAAGATTTACATAAGTGTTAAGAGTAGTACAATTTTATTAAAGGTACATTTTCTTATACCATAAAATGAAAAGTTGGAAATAATGGTCTATAAATGCAAAATTTAGTTTTTAGAGTTTTTTAGGGGTTATATTCAGTTTTTATAAGAACTGAGATCTTTGTCCTGGGAACTTGTGCTTAACTTCTGACCCTTGGCTTTTTATTTCTCAAACACTTCAGAAAGAGGAGGAACTAAATATCAATACAGACTATTTGTGACTTCTGATGATTTCTGCTTTGGTAATCCCAGGTGTTAAGAGCACATAACAATTCTGAATAAGAGTCCAAGGTCAGCTGCTATGCAAATGGGAGCTATGCTGTCATGGCTTTTCTTTCCAACCAGAAAATCCAGGTGTAAAGTTTGTGATGAAGATGTAGCATGGTGACATTTCTTTTGTAGCTTCACCTTTTCAAATTTTTTATATATTTTTTTAGATTATGCAGTCTTCATTCTCCTCACCCTTACCTTTAAGAAGAAAATATGCAGTGGAAAATTAGTATATTCATGAAAATTGTGTGCTTAAGTTTTAGTTTATTCTTTCTACTTAAATAATTCATGACTTTTTTTTTTTTAATGGAATTTTACTTTTGTTGCCCAGGCTGGAGGGCAGTGGTACGATCTCGGCTCACTACAACCTCCGTCTCCCAGGTTCAAGCGATTCTCCTGCCTCAGCCTCCCAAGTAGCTGGGATTACAGGCACCCACCACCACGCCTGGCTAATTTTTGTATTTTTAGTAGAGACAGGTTTCACCATGTTGGCCAGGCTGGTCTTGAACTCCTGACCTCGTGATCCACCCGCCTCAGCCTCACAAAGTGCTGGGATTACAGGTGTGAGCCACCGTGCCTGGCCAATAATTCATGACTTTTGACAATTTAGTTGCCTATCACAATTCTCTTCCTTTTCTCCCCGTTCTCCCCTGCTATTTTCAATCAATGGGTCTTGAAGAAGACTTGAACAGCAGATGGGTTTTGAGGGGGATGATGGTGTTTAAGATCCATAAGACGACACTAAGAGAACACAATTTGTGTAGCACTTTGCCTCCAGGACAACAGCCATCACCTTCCATAGCATTCATATAAATTATCCTGAAATTGGTTAGAAAAATGAGCTTTTAGAATCTTCTAGTATTTTCAAAACAGACATGAGCACATATGAATTCATTCTCAATCACAGTTTCTCACCTTGGGTCAGAGGGTGATTGGATTAACCTGAACCCTAACCATCACTCATCTTAAACACATGGTCTCAGAGACTCCCCATATGTTTCCACCTCCCCACTAATCATCTCAGTCATTCTTCCTGTCACTGCTGAATGTGAAGACATAACTTGGGTGTGTATGAAGGCAGAAAAATGTTTGACAACCATAAATTGAGATCCTTTGGCTTCTTTCTGGTATATTTTTCCCTCTGAATCTTATGTGGGGTGGTCTATGCGGATTTGAGTCTCTGATGAGAAAAAAAATACATGAAATAGGTTTTCCTACATTCAATGTAAAATATTTAAAATGACATATCTCTTCATGTGACTATTTATAAAATAAACTATGTGAGGCAATGGATATGTTAATTTGTTTGATTGTGATAATCATTTCACAATGTACATGTATATCAAAATATCTCTTTATACACCTTCAATATATACAGTTCTTGTTAGTTACACCTCACAAAGCTGGAAGAAAATAAGTTTTTGATCAAATGAAAGATAACTAACAGAGATTATGCTGTAAGATGAGAGCTAAGTAATCAAATAATAAGATAAATAATCAAGTAATCAAATAATAAGAAATTATTTTCCTGCCTTCTGTACCTCATGCTTGTAGTCATTTAAGACACTTTTGACCAGGTGTGGTGGCTCATGCCTATAATCCTAGCACTTGGGAGGCCGAAGTGAGCAGATCACCTGAGGTCAGGAGTTCGAGACCAGCCTGGCCAACATGGTGAAATCACGTCTTTACCGAAAATACAAAAGCCGGGCATAGTAGCGCTTGCCTGTTGTCCCAGCTACTTGGGAGGCTGAGGCAGGAGAATCGCCTGAACCCTGGGGCCGGAGGTTGTAGTGAGCCGAGATTGCACTGCTACACTCCAACTTGGACGATAGTGGAAGACTCTCTCAAAAAAGAAAAAAAATATATATATTGAGAACTTTTAATAAAATCAATGTCCCGAGTTCTGGGGTTTCCAGTACTATTTTCCATTAGTGGATATTAAGTTGCATTGCAACACAGAGCCTGAGAGATTATTTTACCCAATTTATTAAATCAAGTACTGACTAGCAACAGTAATTCAAAGATTACTGGTAGAAAGTCACCAACTACATAGGGTCTTACCCGCTATGTTGTTAATGATCTGTCAGGATTTTAACCGTCATCTTCTCCCTTCCACACACATCGAAGACATTTGGTCACGGTGAAACAAACAAGCTTATTACTTTTTTGGTAGAGGAGGGATTGTTTGTTTTGCCTTTCCATTTTGAACCTCCTTGCTTCACACAAACTACTTAGCAAAATCTACTGATTGGGTTTATAAATACTTGTAACAGCACATTTAACCCGTACTTTGAAATCTCCATTAAGCTTTGATATAAAGTGCACATTATTGATTCAAATAGTCTGTTGGGAATGTCAAACAAATTTCAAGGCTAAAAAACACCCTTAATAATAATATGCCACAGCCAATATGAATAATATTCACTCTCTCCTTAGCACTGTGTTGAACTTTATGTATACATTTTAGTTAATTATGCAAGCGATTCTATGAGTGTGATACAATTATTTTCTGTAATTTACAGAAGAAAAATTTAAAACCTAACAACCTTTAGATAATAGTTAAGAAGTTGGGATTCAAACACAGTCTGATTGCAAATTCCTTGTACTTATTTGCAGCATTAAATTGCTTCATACAATACTTTGCTGGACAGTGTGATATCCAAATAAAAGATGTGTAGTAGCTGCTCAACAACTCTTCACTATTTTAAAAGTAGCAGGAATAGTGCTTATTCTCCTAGGAAAGCAGAAATCCTTATTTCACATATCATAAATTTATCATCATCTTTTTCAATGCATACAATTTACCACTGATTATATCTAGATGTGTGGTTTAATCTTGAATTACTGCTTCTGTGTGCTAGATGTATAAACAAAGTCTGATTTATGTTATATGTAAAATAGAAACATAGAAAACTATGATACCATTGCATAAATGAGATAATTTATCCCATGTCCCTAATGGTGGTATCCAGCATATAAATGTCAACATATGTTAGTTCCTTTCCCTCAGAAATCATCACTATTCTCTTTCTTGAAATGTAAGTTTCTGCAAATGTTTATCAGGTATATTCAGATAATATATTCCAACACTATTTGTTGTTAACTGATTTAAAAGGCAAGCACGAACTTTGTAGAATATTTGGAAATTACAGGATGTAATATGAAAGACAAATAAAAATAACTTTTTCAGTTTGAGTACTGTCAGAAAACAGATGGCATGCTCAATTCAAGTAATTTTGCAATGCTTAGAGAAATTAAGAAGTTTCCTAGAGGACCAATACTGGAGAGCCATTACCACCCCTAAGCCTGAAAGGAGAAGTGGAGGGAATGGTGGAACCCCACGGTGGTAGCAATATGGAGAGGGATTCTTGACAGAAGCCTTGGCCTTCATTAGATAAATATAGCTAAGCCACCGTGGCTTAGCGGGGATAGAGAAAATTAATTCCCTGATGTCATCTTCCTACTACTTCTGAAAGTTCTTTTGATAACTTCTTTTAACTGGAGCGCTAGGAAATCACATAAAGGAGAATGTCAAGGTCAGCCTCCCAAGATTTAGAGTAGGATGGAAAAAGGTAAACAGTAGATTTAGGGAGGCTGAGAGAAAACAGTCAGCACCCAGAATGATTTGGTCTTTCTAACTGGTAATTCGGCATTCCACTTAAATGCACTTAATAACCTTGGTTGGTTGGTATTGCTGAGGATTAGGCTCCAAATTTTTAAGCTATCATCTTGTATCTTGTATCATAAAGAGTGCCTATAACTCACTACTTGTGTTAGATAGTTGTTACTATTTGTTTTAATATTTTATCAAGCTAAGAATTTATAGTACAGTCTTACAGAACTTAACAACTTGAACAATTCTGAGTACACATCAATCACACTGAATTTGTTTTTTACCTTTACTCATTCATTCTGAGAAGTTCCCTACCATCTTCATGAGCACATCTGTGATTGCTGTAATCATGTCAGTTGCATTTATTTCACTCTATTTTTGTGTTCTAATGACCAGTACACAGTGTGATTGTTGTGTCAGGACTTTCTTGGTTGCAAATATCAAACATGGAATCAAAACCATTTTAAGGGAAAGACTTGTTTAACTTACATATCTGTAGATTATGCAGGTATATTTTAGAATAGGTATAGACAAAGCTGGATCTACAGGCTCAAAAATTATATAGTATAAGCCTATATGCATTTTTATTATATAGTTATCATTTCCTTACATAATTTTTCCCATTCTTAAAGTAGTCTGTGTTTAGAAAAGATTAAACTTCTATACTTCAGTGATTGTTAGAAGCATAAATTTAGCTATCTTTATTTCTATATAATCCATATATCCAACCATCCATTTATCTCTATATTTATATTTAATATAGTGTATGTATTAAATATGGTAACCATATAGTTATAGAAATATATATTTATAGATGCATCTTTATCTTGCCACTGTTTTCCATTTTCAAGTAGGCCTTCTCACTTATAACAGGTAGCAAAGATAGCCCTTGGGAATTAGAGGTGATGGTATAAAATTTTAGCAATGCAGCAGAAAGAGAAATCCTCCAATATTTCTAGCAAAAGCCTATAGGATCATTCTCATAATCTGCTTTGGGCCATTTTACCATCACTGAAGAAATAACTGCAGATATCTATATAGAGAGAGAAAGAATACTCTTGCAGTTGAGGCATAGGTAAAACCTGTTGATGTCTCGCTTTTAGATATCCTCCTAAATATTTCATAACTTTTTTGTGAGGCACATACCTAAATATTAGGTTTCAATGACAAGATTCTATTACCTAGAAAGATTTTTAAAAGAAAAGATAATGTCAGCCTTGGAAGAAACAGTTAAATTGTTTGAAACCAGCTTTGTCAACAGCCTAAGTGCAGAAGGAAAAGACAAGAGTCGTTTACTGAAAGATACGTAATAACGTGTAAGGTGACTTAGATACTAGGGAAAATGAAACATGAATTTTAAAAATCAAAACATACAAACAAATCATCCTTGAAAATAAAACATTCCTCCAAAACTAAAAATTAAATGGAAAGTAAATAAAAGCACATTAACCATAGCAGCTGAAAGCAAAATGGTCTTTCATAATTTGTATATCTGTGGTATCTACTGAAAATGAATCTTAACCATTAACCAATCATTAAAGTAATAAAAGGTTCTAGAAATATGACTCAAGTAATAGTAAAGATTTGACAATGTAGGAGAGTGACAAATGTGTAAATAAAAATACAATTCAACAAATTTTTCAAGCCAGCCAAACAAAAGTATGGTCTTTGCATGTTTAGTGAACATTTGCAATTATATGTGTAACAAGTTGCTTACTAACCTCTTATTTTGTTTCTGAACTCTCTAGTGCCATCCCTTTAAAGAAAGCCTCTAGAAAAATTATGTGTATGTGCAAAACATCATAGTCTCTAATGAACTGTGTCAATTCAACATATAAAGCTATCTCCTTTGGGTACTATTAAACGAAGTTCTCTGAATTACTAAAACTTGTGCTATAATAGGGTATGGTAGGCAGAATTATAGAATGACCTCCAAGTTTCCTGTCTCCTGGTGTATTCACCCTGTGTAATTCCCCTCTGTGAGTATGGGTGGGACTGTGAACATGATGAGATTCATATCCATGAGATGATATACTACATAGCAAAAATGAAAAGTTTGTTTAGATATAATAAAGCCCCTAATCAGTTGATTCTGAGTTAGTAAATAGGAAGCACGTTCTAGCAGAACTCGACCTAATCAGATGAGTTCTTTAAAAGATGGTTTAGGGCCGGGAGCGGTGGCTCACGCCTGTAATCCCAGCACTTTGGGAGGCCGAGGTAGGCAGATCACACGGTCAGGCGACCGAGACCATCCTGGCTAACATGGTGAAACCCCGTCTCTACTAAAAATACAAAAAATTAGCCGGGCGCGAGGTGGCGGGCATCTGTAGTCCCAGCTACTCGGGAGGCTGAGGCAGGAGAATGGCGTGAACCCGGGAGGCGGAGCTTGCAGTGAGCCGAGATCGCGCCACTGCACTCCAGCCTGGGCGACAGAGCGAGACTCCGTCTAAAAAATAAAATAAATGGTTTAGATGTGCGAAACAGATGCACTCATTATCCTTGAAGAATCAAATAGCCATGTTGTGTAGAGAACTGTGTGACAGGAAGTAATCAGCAGCCTCTAAGAGATGAGGTACGCATTCCTACAACCACAAGAAACTGAATTCTGTCAATAGACGATCAGATTGAAAGAAAACCCCAAGCCTCAAGTGAGATTGCAGCCCTAGCCAACACCTTGACTGCAACCGTGTAAGTGCCTGAGCAGAAGACTAAGATAAGTTGTGCCCAGCTTCCTGACCTGTGGAAATGGCAAAATTATAAATGTGTGTTGTTTTAGGCTGCTAAATTTGTTGCTACACTGCAACAGAAGCTAATAAATATGGCTTCTCCAGATTATTCATTTTGCATGTGTGAGACAGAGTCTTGCTCTATTGCCCAGGCTGGAGTGTAGTGATGCAATCTCAGCTCACTGCAACCTTCGCCTCCTGGGTTCAAACGATTTTCATGCCTCAGCCTCCTGAGTGCCTGGCGTTACAGGTGTCTGTCATCACATCCAGCTACTTTGTTTGATATTTTTAGTACAGATGGGGTTTTACTATGTTGACCAGGCTGGTCTCTACTCCTGGCCTCAAATGATCTGCCTGCTTCAGCCTTCCAAAGTGCAGGAGGTACAGGCGTGAGCCAACGTGCCCTGCCTATACACATTTTTATAATAGAAAGTTACCATTTCCACACACAATTTTTCCCATTCTTAAAGTAGTCTGTGTTTAAACAAGCAGTACAGTCACTCAGGAGTAATCCATATGTCAGAAAGGAAATGATACTCTTTTTGAGCTTTCTCCTAGAAAATAAAAGTTCTCCTGTTTATTTTGCATTTCCCAAACCAGGTTTTTAAAATAATCCTGATAAGTTAATGCAATATAAATTATGTTTTATGAGAGATAGAGGCTGCCAAGGAGTTCCAGGCTTACTATTATTCCCTTTAGTATCTTCACCAGTAGAAAAGAAGTGTTTTCCATAGCTGTTTCAGTGAGGAGCTACATTCAGTACAATTCATTCCTCAGGCCCAAGGGTGAAGAGAAAGTGGAGACCAAAGTTAGAAAATAAAGAATGTTGAATGTTTTTTTCTCCTTTAAAACTCTCTCCTATTAGCAATATAAAAATCCAAGTAATTATAGATGGGAATTTTTGGAAAGAGATGCGTGCAACAGGTGTACATGCACTACAAGGCCAAGTTAGAGGTCATCCCGGAGACATCCAGAATTTCATTACAGAAGCCCAGCTTGACATTGTGTCATGTCCAATGTCCACTAATATGAGGTGATGCCTTTAGGTGCAAGAGTGGTGAAAAGGCACATGAGTGCTTTATCTAATAATAACTAAAAGATTAACGTCAGCTTGGCCAAGTACTATTGAAAGTCAGAAGGAAAAAAAAAAAAATCCACAACTTTGTGAATAAGCTCCAACTTCTAGGACTGAATATTAGATGGAGAAACTACTATTTTTTTTTAGTTATACATTTTATTTATTATAAATTTTATTTAACAAATATTTATTGAACATATACTATATGGCAGGCATTGACACAAAGATGGCACGGACTGATCATGAGTAATTCCTTCAAAAGGCAACTGAGGAGGGACAGTGGACATTTTCAATATATTTCTGCTAGCCTATGAACTTGAAAGCCTATATTTTCCATTTTTTTGTACCAATAGTTTCTTAACAGAGGTCCAGACACACAGTGAGTGCTCAATAAATGTATGTTAAATGAATAAATGGATAAAGGATCGGTTCACTCACTACTTAGAAGAATTTTACCAAATCAAGTCAATAAAAGTATCCTATTTGTCTACCTTAACATTCATCTTCAAATGTAATAAAATAGTAAATGGGACCTGACCTATTAGACTCTCACAGCTGGAAGGGAAAAAAGGAAAGGTAGAAAAAGCAAGTGTTGTAGAACAATAAAGGGGAGTTCCGCTTATTGTGAGTTCTCAATTGTTTGTAGGTAAAACAGTGGTTGCTCCAACCTTTGTAGTTTTCAGACTACTGAATATGTTCCAGGTACTAGAAACTACAGAGACAGAAATAATAAATTCCTGCCCTCAAAGATAACGACAACCTGGCAGGGTATAAATATGAAGTATCTTTTGAAGTCATGTGGGATTACACGAGAAAGAGGCCTGCCTGACCCAGAGAGCTGCGAGTATGCATGTGGGTGGGGAAAGAGGGTTATGAAAGTGGTCATCTAAAGATTCCCAGGGATGGTAATATCTAAACTGAGTTTTGAAAAATGTGTTGGAGTTAGCTTTCAGGGGAACAAGGGGGACATTGTAGGCAGAGAGTGACTTACATAAAGATAAGGTTACGAAAGCAGCAAAGAGAATGAACTTTAAAATAGGCAAAACTTTGAAGCACAATGTTTCTTAAAAGTCTGTACATGATATGGGTGGGAAATTACAAGAGCCTGGACTAAAGCAGTAACATGGGATAGAATGAAGTGGGATTAGACAGAAATTAAGGGGAAAGGTAGACAGGACCTGGTGATTTTAAATGTGGATGATAATCCCAACGGAGAAGAAAGGGACCTTTTCCAGGTGATTTCCTCAGTGAGTTAATTGCAGCACCAGGAATTTATCCCAGCTCTGTCTGAGCCCAAAACCTTTTATGCTGTCTTCCATTATACTATACTCCATTTTTAAAAAATAAAGGAGAAACCATAATATCACTGGTCAGGAATAAGATCATTCATTGGGGAAAAGTAAAAATAGAAGTTAAGGTAGATACGGATAGTTCATGAGGTGAGGATGAGCAAATGGGCTGATATGTAGATAGTGGAGGCAGATAGAAAGCTCTAGTTAAAGATTCAAGGCACAGAAAAAGGGAAACACAGAATGTGTCAAGTCCAAAATGAAGAGAAGTCTAAGCCGTAACTCGTAGGAATCCATTTAGGATTTAGTCACGTAAGAATCCCAACAGGGAAGCAACACAGGGAGGATCTAGCTGCTGAAAGAGAAGATTCAGTTGCAGAAAGCCACAAGGTCACGGACAAGTTCAAATGTAGGAGGAATAAAATACTAGACAAGGACCAAATCACGGCAGAATAAGAAAGTTCCTGTTCTTGGAGAACTAGAATACTATAGTCTAAGCAAAGTTTGTAGCAAGGTTGATGCACTATTACTGTATCAATAAAGTGCTGATAAAAAAGACTCTGTATTTCCCCCATGGGAATCTGTGGTCTCATGAGCAGAGTAAGGGTCAAATGGCCCAGAGAAATTCTGTGGACTCAGCTCTATAAGTTACAAAGTTACAAGGCAAGATGCCAGGAAGGTCATTGAAGATATTTTCCTTTAAGGGAGGGAGGGAGAGAGAGAGAGAGAGAGAGAGGGAGAAAACATGTGTGCTTTTGATTTCAAATGGTTTGAGTTAAACCAGAAGAATTGGAAATCCGTGTGCCAAGAGCTTACACTCATGCAAATTGTTTGTCATTTTCCTAGTTAATACATACTCCCATCTCTGAGATTTTTCTTGCAGTTCCCTGATAATGCGTTGCAGCTAAAATTCTGGGTAGTCTTTGAAATCTGAAAGATCTCAGTTGAAGGGCTAATTTAGCATTCACTTGCTATGTGACTATAGACAACTAATTAAAATCTTGAAATTCACTTTGCTCATCCTTAATGTGGATGTTGTTGATAATATACACATCTTACCATGTTGTGAGTTGTAGATTATGTAATTTGTGGAAATTCTAAGCAAAATGCAAAACACTAAGAAACAATGGTGTATATATCATTTATAAGTAAACAGCATTAAAATCTATAGTTGTCACATAAATCAAGATAAATCTGTTTTTCTCTTATAATAAAAAGCAATTCTTGCACTCAGGAGCTCAATACAAATTTTTAAACAAGATCAAAATCTGTACAATTTAACGATTATATAAAGAGTTTTACATAAGTTGACCATTTATATAAATTCCTTTTATAACTTTTAAGTGAGCTCTGTGGTTTTTTTTGTAATGGAAATTCACTTCTCACAATTAAAGAGGCAGGTTTTATAATCTGTTTCACTAGTTGACGAGTTCTTCAAAATTCCCTACAAGGTAATGCATCGTGGAATTTATTTTTCTCTTTAACTCTTCACAATACCTATGGTCCCAGTTAAGGCCCACCCAGGTGGTCCAGGATAATCTCTCCATTTCAAAAGTATTGATTCAATCACATTTTCATAGTCCTTTTTTCCATACAAAGTCTGTTTGAATCCTGACATGTTTCTGGTATTAAGACATGGATATCATTTGAAGAGCATTAGTTGGTCTACCTTGATTGCCCATGAAAATGTTTCTTGTATAACCACAAGAGTCTGAAGAGGAAAATTCTTTATAAATGTTCTATTTGTTAGGATTAAGTTAAACTGCAAATAACAGAAGCCTCAAATTCCAGTGACTTAAACAGATTTTATTTTTCTCTCATTAAAATAAGTTTAACAATAGAAAATTCACTCACATAGAGGAATGCAGAATCTTTGATCTTCCAACTTCTCATGTCAGTTCACGGAGAGTAGCTAAAGCTTCAGCCATCAAGTTTGTAGCCCAACTAACACAGAGAACATGAAGAGAAATAAGTTAACAGACTTTCTAGGAGACCCGCCATACAACTTTTCTTAACCCTGTCAGCTTCCTCTATTTGCAAAGGAGGTTTTCTGTGGAGCCGATTTCCGGTTTCTGATACAAAAAAAGATTGAAGGAGTGAATATTGTTTAGACAGCTAACTGATGCCAAATTAACCAGGAAGTAGTTCTATTTTGAGCATTATCCAAACAAGATTTCACTTCTCCTTAGCGTTGTTTACAATGTAGACAATCATAATAAATTTTTTATTATGCAAATGTACAAACATTGAAATAATTTTAAAATATTAGAAGAGTAGCATATCTATATACCCATCATTTTTGCATATTTGTTTTACTACTCTAATCTTAACCAATTGAAAGGTTGGAAATAAGTTGTACATGTCATAATTGTTTACCCCTAAACACTTCAGCAGGTGTCTTCTATGTAAGAATATTCACCTACACTACCTCAATATCATCACATCTAAGAAAATTAACAATTTCCTGATATTAGCTAGTGTTCAAGCTCAAATTTCCTCTTTTGCCTTAAAAATTCTTACACAGTAGTTTTTAAAGCCAGAGAACCAATCATAGTTAAGCGCATACATCATACTTGTCAGATCTTTTTGATTTTTTAACCTAAAATAATTTCCTATTTTCCCCCTGATGTTGACTGTGTGAAGAAATTAGGACAGTTGTCTTTTAATGTGTCTTATGTTTCAACTTTATCAGATAATTTCCCTGTGAACATTTTAACTTTTTCTCCTATACCCATTATATTGTAAAGTGTAAGTTTGGACTAAAGGCTTGATTTTTGTCTTTTGGCAAAAAGAAAAGGCTTGAAAAAATAAACTTATATGCAGTTTTCATCTTGTCAGAAGGCCCATATGGTCAGATTGCATCAATATTAGTGATTCTAACTCTGGCTACTTTTTTTTTTTTTTTTAACTTTTGTCTTAAGTTCAGGGGTACATGTGCAGGTTTGTTACACAGGTAAACTTGTGTCATGGGGGTTTATTGTACAGATTGTTTCATCATCCAGGTGTTAAGCCTAGTACTCATTCGTTATTTTTTCTGATCCTCGCTCTCCTCTCACCCTTCACCCTCACATAGGCCTCGGTGCGTGTTTTTCGCTGGTATGTGTCCATGTGTTATCACTTAGCTCCCACTGATAAGTGAGAACATGCGGTATTTGGTTTTCTGTTCCTCTGTTAGTTTGCTAAGGATAATGGCTCTATCCATATCCCTGCAAAGGGCACGATCTCATTCTTTTTTATGACTGTGCAGTATTCCACGGTGTATATGTACCACATTTTCTTTATCCAGTCTATCATTGATGTGCATTTAGACTGATTCCATGTCTTTTGTGAATAGCGCTGCAATGAACATACATGTGCATGTGTCTTTATAATAGAAAGATTTATATTCCTTTGGGTATACACCCAGTAACAGGATTGCTGGATTGAATGGTGTTAAGGTGTGGTTGTCAGATCACTTTGAAAAGGTTTGTGGGGTGATTCTTAGGTACCCTGTAACTAGCCATTTTTGATGGTTTTAGCATCCATCTTTTTCTGAAATGATGAGTTCATTAGGGACTTGAAATGGCATTCTCTATTAATATATTCATTTCACGTATTAGCTGGTATTCTGAGAAAGAACTTTGCCAAAAAAAAAAAGACATAATAAACATATAACTCTAATATATGAAAGAGGGAGGGAAAGAGGAAGAGAGAGAGAGCGAGCGCACGCATGAGAGAGAAGCTAAATTATTTTCTTTTTGTTACTAATTTTCAGACGAAGGGATTGGTGTAGCAGTCACTTCCACTGATGGCAAATACGTGTGTGTGTGTTCCTCTTATCACCATATTTTTATTTACTGTTTTAAAATGAAGTATACTCATTTGTGTTTTTTGTGTTCAAATTATATCAAATTTGGCCAGTAAATGCTTCTTTAAGCTGCCTTCTGCATCTTATTGAAATATCCCTTGTGATTTTGAGTTCTTCCTCCTATCAGACACAGTAAAAATTCCCAGGTTCACCTTCTGATTTTCCCCCTTAGAGTAATCAAGAAAGATCTGGATGTCAGGTCTTTTGAGGTGCTACTGTTTCTAGGCTCTTCAAACAAATAGTGCTAGCAAACATGTATGTCATTTCTCTGACACCAAAACCTGTTCTCCTAATCATATTTAAATATTTACATGTGTATTTTATTTTGTGAGATTCAAAAATTATTTCCAATTACACTGTCAATAGTACATTGACTGTAAGTCTTCAGAGTAAAGTTTATTATTTCTCAGGTTTTTTGTTGTTGTTCTGCATGTCTTGAAGAGAACTATATTTATGCTATTAGAAATAATTCTTTATTTCCATTGATATATTAGAAATTTTATATATATTTAGAATGAATTCAGTTTGTTTTTAAGTCTAAGTTTTGTATGTTTTAATTTTATATAATTTTTAAAGCATTTAAATAGTTCCATAAAGCATATGCAGAAGTGTCTTTTTAAATTTATTTTCTTCCATCTCAGTTTTTACTATTTCAACTCATAGAACTAATAATTATTAGTTTCTTGTTTGTATTTTCTGTAATTTTTCCTACCTAACATATACTTATTTCCATCCTTTTCCTGTATTAAGAAAAGGACTACCAGATACATTAGTATTCACCATACCTTTTCTTTTCTCTTGGAGATCACTACAAAACAGTACACAAAATAAAACTTCATTTGTTGGCTGGTTTATGTGTTTACATTTTAGGATGCCGTAATACTCCATTGTTTTCATGTTCCCTATTGATGGGCATTTGCATTCTCAAAATCTTTTACTATTACAAATTAATGCTACAGTGAATTACTGTATACCATTTTATATTTGTAGAGGGGTATCTTTAGGGTAGATTTCAGGAAGTGGGACAATTGGATCAAAGGAAATAAAGTATTTTTGTTAGATATCAAAACATTTGCAAACGCTGGATTAGTACATTTTGTACTTCTATCAGGAATATGTGAAAGTAGCCATTTCTCTCCAGCCTTTCTAGCTGGGCATATTGCCAAACAAAATTTTTGCCAAATTGATAGATGTGGCATGGTATTTCAGTACTGTTTTAAATTTACCCATTACTTATTATTGGTTAAGTTAGGCTTCTTTTTATACATTTGGGGGCCATTTGTTTTCCTTTTACAGTGAATTGTCTTTTTTTGTTTCTGGAAATGCTTTTTGGATTATTGTTTTAAATATCAGTTGTACTTAAGTGTTGAATTTTTTCTCTTCATAAAAATTACATTCTATATAATATGTATGTATATATGTGTGTGTGTATATATATATGTTTGTGTATACACAACATACATATATATATACACACACAGACAATCCTTGCCTATCTTCTATATTAAATTACATTTAAAAATCATTTTACCAATGTTTTAGCTTTGATTTCATTTATTTGGGATTCTTTTAATACCCATCTTCAATGTCCATATACCTTCCCTTGGTTATAATTGTTCTTTGTTTCGGATAATTTTGTCTTCTTCCATTTTTTTTTTCCTGCAATCAATGATCAACTATTTCAGTTTTCCTAGATTTTATTCACTTCTATTCAGAATATTTCCATTTCTGATATGTGCTCTTTTTCACATTTGTAATTGCCTAAGTCATATTGGTTGTTCCCATTGATTTTGTTACTTAAACCACGTTAATTTGTTATTTAAGCTCACATTATCTTGTTTCTTTGCAGCAAGACTTGGGAGAGCTCTCTATTATTTTTGGTCACTTCACCATGATCCCAAACATGAGAGAGCTCTCTTTCTCTCTCCTGCAAGCACCAGATATTTTTAGCCCGTGGGTAATTCTTTTTTTCTCTTCATCTCCTCCCTGACTTTCACCAGCTCAAGGGGTCCCATCCCTCCCTCTAGCTTTGTCTCCAGCCTCAGTCAGCTCCTGCTGTGCATAACATGCCCAGTGCTCCTTGAGATTTTCTCTCAGCTTTCATGCCCTAATCCCAGCCAGAGATGGGCTGCTTCCTTGACTACATGAAGGTCTCTCACACCTGAAAAGGATTTCCCTTGTGCCTAGTCTTATACATGTTGTGGCTGTGTACAAAGTCAAGGATCAACAGAGAAGAAAATACAGGTAAATGGGGACTTTCTTTGTGAATGAGTCTACTTGAGATTGCAATATGCATCCAAAACCCATGAAGATGTTATAAAAGTTTACTAAGGGTTTGGCTTATTTCTCATTCCTCCCATTGAACATACATTTACTCTTCATTGTGCTATTCTATTAGGACTGAAATCAAACAGAGGTGTTTGTTTCCTAAGATTTGCCCCTTTCTGAAATTCGTTTGATTTAGGCTCTTTGTATTTTTAGCTCTCGATGTGTTTTTTAAAGCTATAATTGACCAGGAAGATGCGGTGGCTCACACCTGTAATCCCAGCTCTTTGGGAGACCGAGGCAGTCAGATTGCTTGAGCCCAGGAGTTTTGCAACCAGCCTTGGGCAACACAGGAAAACCCCATCTCTGCAAAAAAAATACAAAAATTAACTGGGCATAGTGCGTGCCTGTAGTCCCAGCTACTCAGGAGGCAAGGTGAGAGAATCACTTGAGCCCCAGGAGGCAGAGGTTGCAGTGAGCTGACATTGAGCCATTGCACTCCAGCCTCGGTAACAGAGTAGGACTCTATCTCAAAAACAATGCAAACCTAACAAAACTTCTATAATTGATGTTTCTATTAGATTATTGTCTTTTCTGATTTCTACAGTGGGAGAAAGTCTCATTTAATTTCCTACACTCTATTTGAAAACTCGACCGGGCGCGGTGGCTCACACCTGTAATCCCAGCACTTTGGGAGGCCAAGGCGGGTGGATCACGAGGTCAGGAGATCTAGACCATCCTGGCTGACATGGTGAAACCCCGTCTCCACTAAAAATACAAAAAAATTAGCCGGGCGCGATGGCGGGTGCCTGTAGCCCCAGCTACTCGGGAGGCTGAGGCAGGAGAATGGCGTGAACCCGGGAGGCGGAGCTTGCAGTGAGCCTAGATGACGCCACTGCACTCCAGCGTGGGTGACATAGCAAGACTCTGTCTCAAAAAAAAAAAAAAAAAAAAGGAAAAAAGAAAACTCATAGGAATTTATTTTAAAGGACTAAATTTGCCTCCTTCTTAATGCAAAATTAATCGGAACATCCTAAGGATTTTTCCTGAACTACCAGCCCAAGGTTTGTTCACCAGTCTACCTGAGTAGCAAGTTCCTGTTTTTATCACCTGTCATTTATCCATGTGATGACTCTTTGATCTGCTCTATTGGTTATAGAAGATGGACTTCACAGCCACCGGAGACCATCCTTGAGTCAAAGATCTATATGATTGTTACCAAAATAACAAGTGAAATTTATGTCTCTAATGAACCAAGTGGTAGACGCTACAAGTGACAGAGCTTATATTATCATTCTGAGTATTAATCATTGATTTGTTTGAACTTTCTAATCTTTCACAAACATTATTTAACCTCATGTTCACAATATTCCTACCAGGTAGTATTATTGCCATATAATAAAATTGATGAAATTGATGTTTGCCAAGGTACACCATATGAAATAGCTCTATCTTTTCAGCATCTGATTTTAAAGACCTTTTATTCTGTTCATATTTATGACTTATCTGATATCTCAATTCTTTGAAAATAAGCAAATCAGTAAAAAGAAATATAGACCAAACAAACAATACCTTTCAAAAATAAAAGAACGTAACAAAGAAAATTGTATTTTAAAAAGTATCACAGTCTTGCTTTATTTATCATAGAGGGTACATTCCTTAAAATGGAAGTGTTGAAAGAAGCAGTATTGTATGGGGTCCATAAAACCCAATTCAATTTCCTTATTACTTATATTCAAAAGAATTTGAAAAAAGTTTACTTCCTGGTCTTTTTTGAGCATTCATTAGATTGTCCTTATAGTGACCATTTCTAAATTTAGAGTTAGGCCCCTATCCTTCTGACACTCTACAGTCTCTAACAGTAAAATATTGAATTTTAACACCCAGTATGTATGTTAAGCATTGAAATAGTGTTATGTTTGTTTATTCTTTAGAAAATCATCAAAATGTTTGCTCATATTCATGACCATTTGCCAGAATATAAAATATTAATGACAGTTAGAAAGATGACTGTATTGTAAAGAAGGAAGCCTATTGTTGAATGCCACACAGAGAGGCAAGAAGAGTTAGCTGTGATAAGTGATAGTGTACAGAAGAGTTCACTCTTCTGTCCTGACCGGTGCAATTTAAAAAAAAAGAAAGCACCCTCCCACACACTGCTAAGTGAAGTACACCAGTTAACATTTACTAAGTACCTCCTTCATGTTGGACATATTTAAAACACCATCTCATTTATTCCTAGCAGATTTTTTTTTTTTTTTACTGTTGTAAAACATTTTATTTCTATAATATAGTGTTATTAACTATAGACATAATACTCTACATTAGATTTCCCAAACTTCTTCATATTAAAACTGAAAATGTAGACCCTTTAAACAACCTCTCTCCACTTTTCCACCCTCAGGCCCTGACAAGCACCATTCTTCTCTCTGTTTCTATGAGTTTGCCTTTGTAGATTCCCCCATCTAACTAAAAACATGCAGTGTTGGTCATTCTATGCCTGACTTACTTCACTTAGCCTATTGTATTTCAGGTCCATCCATGTTGTTTTAAATGGCTGGATTTTCTCCTTTTTTATAGTTGAATAATATTTCATTGTACATATTCTAATGTGTATATATTTTCTATTGCATGTATATATACATATATATGATATATATAGAAAGAATCTGTATCTATACATACACTATATTTTCTTTTTTGACTTTTATTTTAGGTTCAGGAGTACATGTGCAGCTTTGTTATATGGTAAATTACGTGTTGCAGGGGTTTAGTGTCCAGATTATTTCATCACCAAGGTAATAGGCTTAGTATCTGACAGGTAGTTTTTTGATCCCCCACCTCCTCCCACTGTCTACCTTCAAGTATACCCTGGTGTTTGTTGTTCCCTTCTTTGTGTCCATGTGTACTCACTGTTCAGCTCCCACTTTTAAGTGAGAACATGTGGTATTTTGTTTTACTTCATAGATGGGAGAGGAGAAAACTGAGGCTCAAAGTAGATTAAAAAAAACAGAAGCAAGCAAACAAAAAACTTTCACAGTTTTACATAGCTGTAAGTGTCGATTTCAAGATTTTAAATCGACACAGAAGCCCCCCTGTTTTTTCCTCTATATTAGGCCAACTCAAATATGAACACTTTTAAGGAAAGAACCTCTCTAGTTAGCTTTATATCGCTGTTTTATGGAGGGTAGCTTTCCTTATGGTACTTCAGTTTGCTTTAATCCTTGTCCTTGCTTTCAGCTTAATTGCCTTTCAAATATAGGATTAACAGTCTTCAAGGAAAACCAATTTAAACAGAACAACTATTTGTTTGTATTCAGACTCATACATCCAGTAGAAGCAAGGAATAATAGAGGTCATCTTTTCAAATGCTTTTGTTATGCAGATGCAGAAAATAAGGTTTTCCAATGTTACAATTAGGAAGGCATCTGGTCTGAACCTAGATTATCAATGTCATAAACCTGTGTTCTTTCTAATAAAGAAAACTATGCGGTTACCTCTTACTTCAGTCTTTCCACTGATTTTTTAAATGAAAATCTTGCAAGGAAACAAACATTGGGTTTTCTTAAGAAATAAAATGATCAGTCAGTACCAATTACATATGAGCATGATCCTCAAGAGATTCATGAGTGACGGTCTGCGATAGGAACATGGCACTATGTTTAAAGCAGCCGCCTCCCTCAGCAGCTTAACCTGATCCAGCTTACTCCCTTCATTTTATCATGGATGAATTTGATCTGATTCTGGATTTTCTCCTTTTTTATAGTTGAATAATATTTCATTGTACACATATATACCATCTGAATTTGGCCTGCCACAGTCCCTCCCTATCATAGCAGTTCTTCACTGCTCTCACAGCAATCTGTAACTGTCAGGTCATTTACTCTCACATTGGCACTCCCCTCCTCTCTGAAACATAAGCTCCAGAAGAACAGGCACCTTGTCTGGGTAGCTCAAAATGGACCACTTTCCTAAAAGAGAATCCAGTACACAGCAGACCTTTTTGAAGGTTACTTGAATAACTAATTTTTAAAGAAAAAATTAATTTTGAATGAAAGATATTTGTATGTCATACTCTAGGAATTAAGCCAAATAATATTATTAAATTAATAGGATTATAATGTAATACTCTCACTGAGTGGTTTTAGAAACAACAGACTCTTCCATTTTTATGGCATATAAAATTACAAAATGCTTTTATGTTCACTGTCTCATTTGCTGCTTGTAATTATTAACATTGGACATTCCACTTCAAGCCCCATTCTCTCAAATATATAACAATAGATAAATATATAATTTTAATAAAAACAAATATGAATTTCAGAGTAATAATCATTTTGTATAATAAAGCAAACATTAAATAAAAGTGTTTTAAAAGTTAATAGTTTCATTCTCCACTATAACAACCAATGCAATTTTACTTCTCTGAATTAACCAACATTAGTAGAATGGCATACACCTTTCCAAAGCTTTATTAGTATTTCAGAAACCTCCTAATGTAGATTTCCTTCAGTACTCTCACTTCTACTCTTGATGTACATCTTTATTACAATGAGGAGGAAGAAGAAACAGAAAAAAACAATTTTAAGGAGTCTTCTCTTTTGTTCAGGGAAGCCTATTTTGGCCCAATGATCTTTTAGTATTTTGAATAGGGTTTTACTGGATTCCTCTGTGCCCCAAAAATAAACATTAAAATTACTAATGTAAATGATGAGTTAATGGGTGCAGCAAACTAACATGGCACATATATACCTATGCAATAAACCTGTACATTGTGTACATGTACCCTAGAACTTAAAGTATAAAAATAATAACCAGAATGGGAAAATAAACATTCTTAACTTGCAATCTCACCAGCCTAATTCTCAGGGCCATGCCAGACCCTAAAAAACTAATCTCCAACATACAAACTCAATTGCATGACAGAAGCTAAAGAAACCATAGCTTGGACTGGAACTTCCTAAACCACCCTGCATGTACACTTTTTGTCATGTAGAAGTTCTTGCCAGAATTAATAGGATAACTTACCTTCATTAAAAAGAGGAGTTTAAAAGCTTGTTCTCAGAGAATTTTATTCCTTTAGTCTAGATTATTTTTTAAGTTCCATTTTTATTTACGCTAGCAAGTAAAAACATAGATAAATAGGGAATAAAGAACCGGTGACTTTTTCTCAGTCTCACAGTGTATTAGTCCATTTTCATGCTGCTGATAAAGACATTACCAAGACTGGGAAATTTGCAAAAGAAAGAGATTTAATGGACTTACAGTTCCACGTGGCTGGAAAGGCCTCACAATCATTGTGGAAGGCAAGGAGGAGCAAGTCACATCTTACATGGATGACAGCAGGCAAAGAAAGAGAGCTTGTGCAGGGAAACTCCCATTTGTAAAACCATCGGACCTCGTGAGACTTATTCACTATCATGAGAATAGCACCAGAAAGACCAGCCCCTATGATTCAATTATCTCTCACCAGTCCCTCCCATAACACATGGGAATTATGGGAGATACAGGATGAGATATGGGTGAGGACACAGAGCCAAACCACATCACACAGTAAGTGTCAAACCAAGACTAAAATCCATTTCCTCAGATATTTTCCAAAACTGCTCTTCTTTCCAAAGTATTGTACTAAAAAGGTGGCTGCTAAGCAATTCACAAGGATGAAATTGTTTGATGAACTCTTACAGCCACATGGAATCTAGAGTAGGCAAAGGAAAAAATTAAATGGCAGTCAATATAAGGGAAAAAGAAAAAGGAAGTCAAACCATATTTAAACATAAGCAAATAAGTAAGCAATTAGAGGACTTTTTTTTTTTAGAAGGGAATGATGTAAAGGAAGGTAACAATGAAAATAATTGTATTATTCTGAAAATAAAAGCAGGTGGGTAATGAATATATTGATGCATCCATTTTAAGGAGAGAATACTTTATTTATTTATTTATTTATTTTTTATTATTATTATACTTTAAGTTCTAGGGTACATGTGCATAACGTGCAGGTTTGTTACATATGTATACTTGTGCCATGTTGCTGTGCTGCACCCATCAACTCGTCAGCACCCATCAACTCATCATTTACATCAGATATAAGTCCCAGTGCAATCCCTCCCCCCTCCCCCCTCCCCCCTCCCCATGATAGGCCCCGGTGTGTGATGTTCCCCTTCCCGAGTCCAAGTGACCTCATTGTTCAGTTCCCACCTATGAGTGAGAACATGCGGTGTTTGGTTTTCTGTTCTTGTGATAGTTTGCTAAGAATGGTGGTTTCCAGCTGCATCCATGTCCCTACAAAGGACACAAACTCATCCTTTTTTATGGCTACATAGTATTCCATGGTGTATATGTGCCACATTTTCTTAATCCAGTCTGTCACTGATGGACATTTGGGTTGATTCCAAGTCTTTGCTATTGTGAATAGTGCCGCAATAAACATACGTGTGCATGTGTCTTTATAGCAGCATTATTTATAAGCCTTTGGGTATATACCCAGTAATGGGATGGCTGGGTCATATGGTACATCTAGTTCTAGATCCTTGAGGAATTGCCATACTGTTTTCCATAATGGTTGAACTAGTTTACAATCCCACCAACAGTGTAAAAGTGTTCCTATTTCTCCACATCCTCTCCAGCACCTGTTGTTTCCTGACTTTTTAATGATCACCATTCTAACTGGTGTGAGATGGTATCTCATTGTGGTTTTGATTTGCATTTCTCTGATGGCCAGTGATGATGAGCATTTTTTCATGTGTCTGTTGGCTGTATGAATGTCTTCTTTTGAGAAATGTCTGTTCATATCCTTTGCCCACTTTTTGATGGGGTTGTTTGAATACTTTCAAAAAGAGGTGGATTATACCAAAGCCAGATCGTCCCTCTCCTAATTAGTTTCTTACAGAGAAGAAGTAACTATAGGATAGAAGACCAAGCAGCTGGTTCTGAATTAAGGAGTTTGACTTTTTTCCTTGATGTTGTCTCTCAAACTCAGTAGCACCATTTTTGAGCTAAAAGTGTGTGGCACTCTTTCTTTCCATTTAAAAGTTATCATTTACAATATCTAAAAATTTTAAAATCAAATCTAAAAGGGGCCTTCAATGGCACCCAGCTCAAATGTCTCCTTTCATAGGTGAATCCCCCAAATTTAATGGAACAAGTGCCAGAAAATGAAAATAATACCTGAGCAGAATGGACTATTAGTTTTTAACTTGGATAAATCAGACAGTTCTGGCCTTAGACCTAACTAAACTGAATTATTGCTGAAATTATAAAAGGAAAAAGATAAAAAAGGATCAGTCCATTTTTTTGTGGGAAAAGGCAAAGATGACTAAACTTCTCTGATGCATATTAATTAAGTTAATCTTAGGACAGGATAAATTAGAAGACATTTTGTTGGCTATTTGGCTAAGATGAGTAGTTTAAATGTGCCCTAATATTTACAGCCTCCTTTTTTTAAATGTTTATAATGCATGAACCAAGTTTATTCTTACCATTAAAAGTTAAAATAGGCCAAAGAGAAAAAACTTAAAAATTTTACATTCAAAGAAAATATCTTTGTTATTATACAGCCCTTATTCTAGAGCATAAAAGGCAAGAGAAGTTAGAATTTAACGTTTAAGAAAATTGTGCACTCGGCTGGGCGCGGTGGCTCACACCTGTAAGAAAATATCTTTGTTATTTTACAGCCCTTATTCTAGAGCATACAAGGCAATAGAAGTTAGAATTTAATGTTTAAGAAAATTGTGAACTCGACTGGGCGCGGTGGCTCACACCTGTAATCCCAGCAGTTTGGGAGGCAGTTAGAATTTAATGTTTAAGAAAATTGTGAACTCGACTGGGCGCGGTGGCTCACACCTGTAATCCCAGCAGTTTGGGAGGCTGAGGGAGGTGGATCACAAGGTCATGAGTTTGAGACCAGCCTGGCCAACATAGTGAAAACCTGTCTCTAGTAAAAATACAAAAATTAGCCAGACATAGTGGCATGCACCTGTAGTCCCAGCTACTTGGGAGGCTGAGGCAAGAGAATCACTTGAACCCGGGAGGCGGAGGCTGTGGTGAGCCAAGATCACACCAATACACTCCAGCCTGGACAACAAACTGAGACTCTGTCTCTCCCCACCTCCCCAAAAAAAAGAAAGAAAAAGAAAAATGTGCACTCATTAGTTTTCATCCCTTTGCAGTATGTTAGTCAAGATTCTTTGGGTTAAAAGTAGCAGAACCCCAAATAATTTTAAGCCATGCCATATATGTGTGTGTATGGATGCATGTGGCATGCATGTACATGCACGCACACACTTCTAGTTGGAATATACAAAGAATATTGGCTTCAGTCTCAGACAGGCCTAGGATGATAAGGTATAGCCAAATGATTCTCAATCATGGGCAACTTGGTCCTGCACAGAACATTTTGCAGTGTCTTGGGATGGAGGAGGGTATTACTGGCACCTAGCGGGTAGAGGCCAGAGATGCGGCTAAATATCCTAAAATGCACAGCACAGCTCCCCACAGCAAACAATTATCAAGCCCCACATGTCAACAGTGCCAAGGGTGAGAATCCCTGGGTGTAGGCACACTGATGAGTAGCAAAGGTAGAGTAAATAGGGAGGAATTTAGAATGAGACAATCCAGGAACTGTGATGCTAGGATGGCTCTATAATTATTATAAAGGAGGGGCTTAGGAGTGGCATTCTGATAAGAAGAGGAAAGTTGGAGCACAGTTTGTCTAACAATTTTGTAAAGTTGTATAAATATCAATTGTGTATATCAAAGAATAAGACAGGACTCTAACGCTCCCCCAAATCCCACCCCATTAGTAGCGCCACTGAACCAGAATGTTAAACTAGTCCTTAACTTGGATTTTTTATTATTGTTATACTTTAAGTTCTAGGATACATGTGCAGAACGTGAAGGTTTGTTACAGAGGTATACACTTGCCACTGTGGTTTGCTACACTCATCAACCCAGCATCTATGTTAGGTATTTCTCACAATGCTATCCCTCCCCTAGCCCCCACCCACTGACAGACCCCAGTGTGTGATGGTCCCCTCCCTGTGTCCATGTGTTCTAATTGTTCAACTTCCACTTATAAGTGAGAATATGTGGTATTTGGTTTTCTGTTCCTGTGTTAGTTTGCCGAGAAGGATAATTTCCAGCTTCATCCATGTCCCTGCAAAAAACTTGAACTTATCCTTTTTTATGACTGCATATTATTCCGTGGTGTATATTTGCCAGATTTTTTTTATCCAGTCTATGATTGATGGGCATTTGGGTTGGTTCCAAGTCTTTGTTATTGTGAATAGTGCTGCAGTGAACACACATGTGTATGTATCTTTGTAACAGAATGATTTATACTCTTTTTGGGTATATACCCAGTAATGGAATTGCCGAATCAAATGGTATTTTTGGTTCTAGATCCTTGAGGAATTGCCATACTCTCTTCCACAATGGTTGAACTAATTCACACTCCCACCAACAGTGTAAAAGTGTTCCTATTTCTCCACTTCCTCGCAGCATCTGTTGTTTCCTGACATTTTAATGATCGCCATTCTAACTGGCATGAGAGGTATCTCCTTGTGGTTTTGACTTACATTTATCTAATTACCAGTGATGATGAGCTTTTTTACATATGTTTGTTGGCCACATAAATGTTTTATCTTGAGAAGTGTCTGTTCACATCCTTCGCCCACTTTTTGATGGCATTGTTTTTTTCTTGTAAATTTGTTTAAGTTCCTTGTAGGTTCTGGATATTAGCCTTTTGTCAGATGGATAAATTGAAAAACTGTTCTCCCATTCTGTTAGTTGCCTGTTCACTCTGATGATAGTTTCTTTTGCTGTGCAGAAGCTCTTTAATTAGATCCCATTTGTCAATTTTGCCTTTTGTTGCCATAGCTTTTGATGTTTTAGTCATGAAGTTGTTGCCCATGCCTATGTCCTGAATGGTATTGCCTAGATTTTATTCAAGGGTTTTTATGGTTTTAGGTCTTATGTTTAAGTCTTTAACCCATCTTGAATTAATTTTTTATAAGATGTGGGGAAGGGGTCCAGTTTCAGTTTTCTGCATATGGCTAGCCAGTTTTCCCAGCACCATTTATTAAATAGGGAATCCTTTCCTCATTGCTTGTTTTTGTCAGGTTTGTCAAAGATCCAATGGTTGTAGATGTGTGGTGTTATTTCTGAGGCCTCTGTTCTGTTCCATTGGTCTATATATCTGTTTTGGTACCAGTACCATGCTATTTTGGTTATTGTAGCCTTGTAGTATAGTTTGAAGTCAGGTAGTGTGATGTCTCCAGTGTTGTTCGTTTTGCTTAGGATTGTCTTGGATATATGGGCTCTTTTTGGTTTTGTATGAAATTTAAAGTATTTTTTTTTCTAATTCTGTGAAGAAAGTGAACGGTAGCTTAATGGAATAGCATTGAATCTATAAATTACTTTGGGCAGTATGGCCATTTTCATGATATTGATTCTTCCTATCCATGAGCATGGAACGTTTTTCCATTTGTTTGTGTCCTCTCTTATTTCCGTGAGCAGTGGTTTGTAGTTTTCCTTGAAGAGTTCCTTCACATACCTTCTAAGTTGTACTCCTAGGTATTTTATTCTTTTTGTAGCAATTGTAAATGGGAGTTCACTGATGATTTGGCTCTCTGTTTGTCTATTACGGTGTGTAGGAATGCCTGTGATTTTTGCCCATTGATTTTGTGTCCTGAGACTTTGCTGATGTTGCTTGGCAGCTTAAGGAGATTTTGGGCTGAGACGATGGGGTTTTCTAAATATACAATCATGTCATCTGTAAACAAAGACAATTTGACTTTCCCTCTTCCTATTTGAATACTCTTTATTTCTTTCTCCTGCCTGCTTGCGCTGGGCAGAACTTCCAGTACCATATTGAATTAGAGTGGTGAGAGAGGGCTTCCTTGTCTTGTGCCAGCTTTCAAAGGGAATGCTTCCATTTTTTTGCCCATTCAGTGTGATATTGACTGTGGATTAGTCTAAATAACTCTTATTATTTTAAGATACGCTCCATCAATACTGAGTTTATCAAGAGTTTTAGCAGGAAGGGGTGTTGAATTTTGTCAAAGACCTTTTCTGCATCTATTGAGATAATCGTGTGGTTTTTGTCAATGGTTCTGTTTATGTGATGGATTACTTTTATTGATTCATGTATGTTGAACCAGCCTTGCATCCCAGGGATGATGCCGTCTTGATCGTGGTGGATAAGCTTTTTAATGTGCTGCTGGATTTGGTTTGCCAGTATTTTATTGAGGATTTTTGCATCAATGTTCATCAGGGATATTGGCCTGAAGTTCTTTTTTTTTGTTGTTGTTACATCTCTGCCAAGTTTTGTATCAGGATGATGCTGGTTTCATAAAATGAGTTAGGGAGGAGCCCCTCTTTTTCTATTGTTTGGAATAATTTCAGAAGGAGTGGTGCCAGGTCCTCTTTGTACCTCTGGTAGAATTCAGCTGTAAGTCTGTCCAGTCCTGGGCTGTTTTGGTTGGTAGGCTATTAATTACTGCCTCAATTTCAGAACTTGTTATTGTTCTATTCAGGGATTCGACTTCTTCCTGGTTTAGACTTGGGAGGGTGTATGTGTCCAGCAATTTATCCATTTCTTCAGATTTTCTAGTTTATTTGTGTAGAGTTGTTTATAGTATTCTCTGATGGTAGTTTGTATTTCTGTGGGGTCAGTATTGATATCCCCTTTATCATTTTTTGTTGTGTCTATTTGATTATTCTCTCTTTTCTTCTTTATTAGTCTGGCTAGTGGTCTATGTTGTTAATCTTTTCAAAAAACCAGCACCTGGAGTCATTGATTTTTGAAGGGTTTTTCATATCTCTATCTCCTTCAGTTCTGCTTTGATCTTAGTTATTTCTTGTCTTCTGCTAGCTTTTGAATTTGTTTTCTCTTATTTCTCTAGTTCTTTTAATAGTGATGTTAGGATGTCGATTTTAGATCTTTCCTGCTTTCTCCTGTGGGCATTTAGTGCTATAAATTTCCCTCTAAACACTGCTTTAGCTGTGTCCCAGAGATTCTGGTACCTTGTGTCTTTGTTCTTATTGGTTTCAAATAACTTATTTATTTCTGTCTTAATTTCATTATTTACCCAGTAGTCACTCAGGAGCAGGTTGTTCAGTTTTCATGTAGTTGTGCGGTTTTGAGTGGGTTTCTTTTTCTTTTCTTTTGAGATGGAGTCTCTCTCTGTCGCCCAGGCTGGAGTGCAGTGGTGCAATATCGGCTCACTGCAAGCTCCGCCTCCCAGGTTCATGCCATTCTCCTGCCTCAGCCTGCCAAGTAGCTGGGACTACAGGCACCCACAACCATGCCCAGCTAATTTTTTGGTTTTTTTAGTAGAGACAGGGTTTCACCACATTAGCCAGGATGGTCTCAATCTCCTGACCTCATGACCTGCCCACCTTGGCCTCCCAAAGTGCTGGGATTACAGACATGAGTCACTGCGCCCGGCCTTGAGTGAGTTTCTTAATCCAGAGTTCTAATTTGATTGCACTGTGGTCTGAGAGACTGTTTGTTATGATTTCCATTCTTTTGCATTTGCCGAGAAGTGTTTTACTTCCAAATATGTGGTCAATTTTAGTATAAGTGCAACGTAGTGCTGAGAAGAGTGTGTATTATGTTGATTTGTGGTGGAGAGTTCTGTAGATGTCTATTAGGTCTGCTTGCTCCAGAGCTGAGTAAAAGTCCTGAATATCCATGTTATTTTTCTGTCTCGTTGATCTATCTAATATTGGTTTAAAGCCTGTTTTGTCAGAGACTAGGATTGCAACCCCTACTTTTTATTTTTATTTTTATTTATTTATTTTTTATTTATTTATTTTGCTTTCCATTTGCTTGGTAAATATTCCTCCATCCCTTTATTTTGAGCCTATGTGTGTCTTTGCACGTGAGATGGGTCTCCTGAATACAGCACACTGATGGATCTTTTAATTGGGGCATTTAGCTCGTTTACATTTAAGGTTAATATTGTTATGTGTGAATTTGAGTCTGTCATTATGATGCTAGCTGGTTATTTTGACCGTTAGTTAATGTAGTTTCTTCATAGTGTCAATGACCTTTACAATTTGGTATGTTTTTGCAGTGGCTGGTACCAGTTGGTCCTTTATATATTTAGTGCTTCCTTTAGGAGCTCTTTACAAGAGCCTTACAGGCAGGCCTGGTGGTGACAAGATCCCCCAGCATTTTCTTGTCTGTAAAGGATTTTATTTCTCCTTAACTTATGAAGCTTAGTTTGGCTAAACATGAAATTCTGGGTTGAAAATTCTTTTCTTTAAGGATGTTGAATATTGTCCCCCACTCTATTCTGGCTTATAGGGTCATTGATTTTTGAAGGATGTTTACAGAGAGATCTGCTATTAGTTTGATGGGCTTCCATTCGTGGGTAACCCAACCTTTCTCTCTGGCTGCCCTTAACATTTTTGCTTCATTTCAGCCTTGGTGAACCTGACAATTATGTGTCTTGGGGTTGCTCTTCTAAAGGAGTACCTGTGTGGTGTTCTCTGTATTTCCTGAATTTGAATGCTGGCCTGTCTTGCTAGGTTTGAGAAGTTCTACTAGATAATATCCTGAAAAGTGTTTTCCAACTTGGTTCCAATCTCCCCATCACTTTCAGGTACACCAATCAAATGTAGCTTTGGTCTTTTCACATAGTGCCTCATTTCTTGGAGGCTTTATTAGTTCCTTTTCATTCTTTTTTCTCTAATTTTGTTTTCATGCTTTATTTCATTAAGTTGATCTTCAATCTCTGATATCCTTTCTTCTGCTTCATTGATTTGGCTATTGATACTTGTGTATGCTTCACAAAGGTCTCATGCTGTGTATTTCAGCTCCATGAGGTCATTCATATTCTTCTCTAAACTGTTTATTCTAGTTAGCAGTTCCTGTAACCTTATATCAAGGTTCTTAGCTTCCTTGCATTGGGTTAGAACTTGCTCCTTTAACTGAGAAGAGTTTGTTATTACCCACCTTCTGAAACCTACTTCTGTCAATTTGTCAAACTCATTCTCCGTCCAGTTTTGTTTCCTTGCTGGCAAGGAGTTGTGATCCTTTGGAGGAGAAGAGGCATTCTGTGTTTTTGGAATTTTCAGCCTTTTTGAGCTGGTTTTTTATCATCTTCATGGATTTATCTACCTTTGATCTTTGATGTTGATGACCTTTGGATGGGGTTTTTGTGTGGATGTCCTTTTTGTCGACGTTGATACTATTCCTTTCTGTTTGTTAGTTTTCCTTCTAACAGACCCCTCTTCTGCAGGTCTGCTGGAGTTTGCTGGAGGTCCACTCCAGACCCTGTTTGCCTGGGTATCACCAGCAGAAGCTGCAGAACAGCAAAGATTGCTGCCTGTTTCTTCCACTGAAAGCTTCATGCCAGAGGGGCACCCACCAGATGCCAGCCAATGCTCTCCTATATGAGGTGTCTGTCGACCCCTGCTGGGAGGTGTCTCCTAGTCAGGAGGCATGGGGGTCAGGGACCCACTTGAGGAGGCAGCCTGTCCCTTAGCAGTGCTCGAGTACTGTGCTGGGAGAGCCACTGCTCTCTTCAGAGTCATCATGCAAGAACATTTAAGTCTGCTGAAACTGCTCCCATAGCCATCCCTTCTCCCAGGTGCTCTGTCCCAGGGAGATGGGAGTTTTATCTATAAGCCCCTGACTGGGACTGCTGCCCTTCTTTCAGAGATGCCCTCCCCAGAGAGGAGAAATCTAGAGAGGCAGTCTGGCTACAGCGGCTTTGCCAAGCTCTGGTGGGCTCCACCCAGTTCAAACTTCCCAGAGGCTTTTTTACCTTGTGAGGGGAAAACTGTCTACTCAAGCCTCAGTGATGGTGAATGTCCCTCCCCTCACCAAGCTCGAGTGTTTCTGGTTGACTTCAGACTGCTGTCCTTGCAGCGAGAATTTCAAGCCAGTGGATCATAGCTTGCTGGGTTCCGCGGGGTTGGGATCCACAGAGCTAGACCACTTGGCTCCCTGGCTTCAGCCCCCTTTCCAGGGGAGTGAATAGTTCTGTCTCACTGGTGCTCCAGGTGCTACTGGGATATGGGAAAAAACTGCAACTAACTTAGTGTCTGCTCAAATGGCTGTCCAGTTTTGTGCTTGAAACCCAGGCCCTGGTAGTATAGTCGCCCGAGGGAATCTCCTGGTCTGTGGGTTGCAAAGACCATGGGGAAAGCATAGTACATGCGCTGGATAACACCTGTTCCTCACAGCATGGTCCCTCGCGGCTTCCCTTGGCTAGGGGAGGCAGCTCCCTGACCCCTTTTGCTTCCCAGGTGAGGCAACACCCAACCCTCGCCCTCCATGGGCTGCATCCACTGTCTAACCAGTCCTAGTGAAATGAGCCGAGTACCTCAGGTGGAAGTGCAAAAATCACCCACCTTCCGCGTTGATCTCGCTGGAAGCTGCAGACCAGAGCTGTTCCTATTAGGCCATCTTGCCCTATGGCCTCCCTTTTTCCCCAATACATATAAGTGCCTTTATTTTACTTCATGTCACTGCTTTGTGGGGCTGAGTGCCCAACATTGTGTTACTTTTATTTTACAGATTTTTACAGATTTTAAAGATATTTTACAGATAAGAATAATGTGTGACAGAACACATTTTTTAAATGCAAAAGAATATGACTTTTTTTAGTCTAATCTTCAGTTATTAGAATACAGCCTAATAAAATATTGGTCTTTATCAAAATGATGCCTGTAACAAACAATTGAAAGTGTACTCAGTTATATTTCCCTGGTATTTTTTTCAGGTTTCTTTTTTGTAATATTAGTTTGACTTATAAGTTTGGGATTGAGTAACAATCTATTTCAAAAGATTAGACAGGTGCATTTATACAAATATATATACAAATACACACATACACACACACTAATCAAAATGTCAGCCTGAATAGAAAATCTCTTTGTTAAACTCACACACTCACATACACGCCTTTAAGCTATTGTTTCCTGTGATGGTTAATTTTAAGTCAACCTAGCTAGGCTATATGCCCAGTTGTTAGATCAAAAACCATTCTAGATGTTACTGTGAAAGTATTTTTTAGATGAGATTAACAGTGAAATTAATAGAATTCAAGAAAAGTAGGTTAATCTCCATATGTTGGATTGCCTTATCCAAACAGTTGAAGTCCTTTAGATAAAATACAAAGAACTGCCTAACTGAGGAGGAAGAAATTCTGTCTCCAGGCTGCCTTTGGACTCCAGACTACAACATCAATTCTGCCAGAATTTCCAGTGTTGAACTGTCCTGAAAATTACAGATTTAGACAATTTTTAAAAGGAAATTCTCTTTCAATATATTTATATTTATGTTTATATTTATACACATAATCCATATACATATCCTACTGGTTCTGTTTCTCTGGAAAATTCTAATTCTGTTAATCACTTATATATAAATATGAAGAATTTAGCAGAAAAGAAGCATACAAAAATGCAGGAGCAAAGTCACATAGCTTCCCAACTGCAATGCTCCAGGCTACCAGGAATTGCTGATACTTCCAGTGCAAATACCCACTGAAATACTTGCTTGCAGCAAATTTGCACAGCCTTGTCATTTCTGGTCTTCAGCAATTTCTACTTTCCCAACAATTCCATCAGTCAATAAAACAAAACAAACAAACAAATAAAAAATGGCAGTGATTTCAAGTGTGATATACTAGGAGGGAGATCTATCTGTACTGCAATATAGTCTATCTTGGCCTGGCTTTTCTCTTGCCTCCGTTTTCCATAGAGCATATTGCTCCAAGAGATGGTATTTTTGGCACAGTTAGGGTTCTGTTAGAATTTTGAAAATAGCAAATGTCTTGCTGTGTCACTGTCCATTTTTGCATATTTTACCCTAACAAACTATTCATTTCTGTTCAAGAACATTTTTGCAAACATCCAGTTCTCTCTATTTTTGAAACAAGCTTAGACCTACTGAAACCATATCCTCAAACAGAGGATACAATAGAGTCAGTGTCTAGATTACTGTGCCTAGGTTTCCAGTGCTCTGAAAATTCTTTCTTCCCTCTTCTTTCCCTCCTAGCGCATATATTTGCATAGATATGCTATGACTTTCCATTTGGTAATTACATTGTACTAGGACTAATGGAATAATCATGCGTATGGCACGATTTTCAATACACCCTTCTTAGTAGTTGGTAGGGCAATTCAATCTAGTTCAAAGTAATAGTGATGATTTTTTAAAAGAAGAAATGAGTCTCACACAGAGCACAACAAAATGCTAAAGAAGAATGAAGAGAAAGAAGAAATTTTTAAACAGAAGAGAAGTGGGATTTTCAACTTTCTCTGAGTTTTTGCACATCTTATACAAGTATCTCACTTCTACTCTCTACCTCAACTCACCTTCACTGAGGCAGTTTAAGAGTCCATAATTCATAACAAAATAAAGGTCGAGAGGTCCTAGGAATTTGGCAATCCCGTTCTGAAAAATATGCAACTGTTTCTTTTCAGTAATGACACTGAGGCTGCATCTTTTCCTTTTAAGAAAATTGAAACTCATATGAATCATTTCAAACATGCATACTTCATCAAACAAAACCATAATTTATGAAAATGTAAATGATCATATATTCATTTGGTAAATTAAACATGACAGATCCAGGCCTATGACTTGAAAACATTGTGGTTTAAACTGCAATGAACAAAACTTATTTACAGGAGAAGAGGAGGAATTAAGAAATAATGATACATAATAAAAATTTCTTAGATTTTCTTGATGAATGTAGCAGTAAAATATCCTTTCTTTGCCCTTATATTTTATTTCAATAATTAATCAATACTCTATAATATTAAAAACAAAAGATATCTTGTCATTAAGAGCTGGATTCAAATTCTAATCATATTACATGATTATTATCTTCATCAAGTTAGTTCATATTTCTAAGGCTTTGTAATATGTAAAATTATGGCAATATAGATACAAAAAAACCTATAAGAATTAAAGGAAAAATTGCACATACTATTATTTGCATTCTGTCTGAAAAATGGTAGGTATATAATAATTATTAACTGCCTGCTTTTATTTTCCAAGCATAGTATTTTCAGAGTAATTTTTCTTTTTAGAAAAACTTATTTTTTATTTTTGTGGATTTACGGGTTATGAGGGAAGTTTTGTTACATGGATATATTGCATCATGGTCAAGTCTAGGCTTTTATTGTATCCATCATCTGAATAGTGTACATTGCATCCATCAGGTAATTTATCATCCTTTACTCTCCTCCCATTCTCCCACATTTCTAACTTTTGAATGTCTTTTAATTCCCTCTCTCTCTCCATGTGTACACATTATTTAGCTCCCACTTACAAGTGAGAGCATGTGGTATTTGACTTTCGGTTTTTGAGTTGTTTCACTTAGGATAATCACCTCCAATTCCATCCACATTTCAGCAAAAGACATGGTTTCATTCTTTTTTATGGCTGAGTAATGTGGTGTATGTATATGTACATTTTCTTTATTCAGTCATCCATTGGTGGACACTTAGATTGATTCTATATTTTTGCTCTCATGAATACAGCTGAAATAAATATGTAAGTGCCAACATCTTTTTGATACAATGGTTTATTTTCCGCTGGGTAGATACCCAATAGCAGAATTGCTGGATTGAATGGTAGTTCCATTTTTTAATTCTTTGAGAAATCTCTGCACTGTTGTCTATAGAAGTTGTACTAATCTCTATTCCCACCAATAGTGTATAAACATTCCCTTTTCTTTGCATCCTCACCAACATCTGTTATTTTTTAACTTTATAGTAATAGACATTCTGACTGGTGTCTTACCATGGTTTTAATTTGCAGTTCTCTGGTGATTAATAACATTGAGCATTTATTCATATGCTTGTTCACCATTTGTAAATTTTTATTTCAAAATGTCTACTCCTGTACTTTGTCCACTTTTTGATGGGGTTATTTATTTTTTATTTTTTCCTGTTTAGTTGTTTGGGTTCCTTGTAGAATCTGGATATTAGCCCTTTGTTTAAGGCATAGTTTGCATATAGTTTCTCCCAGTCTGTAGGTTCTTGTTCACTCTGTTGATTGTGTCTTTTACAGTGCAGAAGCTTTTTTAGTTTAATTAAGTGTTTTTGGTTTTGTTGCATTTGCTTTGGGGTCTAAGTCATGAATTCTTAGTGTAGCCCTATGTCCAAAAGAATTTTATCTAGGCTTTCTTCTAGAATTTCAATGGTTTTAGATCTTACATCTAAGTCATTAATCTGTCTTGAGATAATTTTTTTATATCCTGAGAGACATGTGACCAGTTTCATTTTTCTGGATATGGCTATCCAAATTTCCCAACACCATTTATTGAACAGAGTTTTCTTTCCTGAGAGTATGTTTTTGTTGGCTTTCTTGAAGATTGGTTGTCTGTAGGTATGGGGATTGATTTCTGGATTCTCTATTCTGTTCCATTGATTTATGAGTCTATTTTATATCATACCATGCTGTTTTAGTTACTATATTCTAGTAGTACAGTTTGAAATAATATGTGATGCCTTCAGCTGTGTTCTTTCTGCTTAGGATTTCTTTGACTATTCAGGTGCTTTTTTGGTTTTAGAACTGTTTTGAATTTTAGACCTGTTTTTTTCTAATTCTGTGAAAAGTGATGTAGGTATTTTGGTATAAATTGCATTGAATCTATAGATTGCTTTGGAGAGGATGGTAATTTTAACAGTATTGATTCTTCCAATCCATGCGCATGAGCTGTTTTTCTATTTGCTCATGTCATCTAAAATTATTTGCATCAGTGTTCTGTAGTTTTTCTCTATAGAGATCTTTCATCCTATGTTTTATTTGTTTACTGGTAGCTATTATTAAAGGGATTGACTTATTGATTTGGTTCTCAGCTTGATAGTTATTGCTGTATAGATATGCTACTGAATTTTATATGTTAATTTTGTATCCTGAAACCTTATGGAATTTATTTATGAAATCTAGGAGTCTTTTGGAGGATTCCTTAGAGTTTTGCAGGTATAAGATCATATCACCAGCAAAAAAAAGGATAATTTGACTTCTTTTCCAATTTGAATACCTTTTATTTCTTTCTCTTGCCTGATTCATTTTGCTAGACTTCCAGTGTTATGTTACAGATGTATGAAAGTGGCCACCCTTTGCCTTTGTTTCTATCTTGGGGAAAAGCTTTCAACTTTTCCTCATGTGCATGATTGGCTAAGGTCTTATATGGCTTTATTATTTTGATGTATGTTCCTGATGCCTAGTTTATTAAGTGTTTTTCTCACCAATTGATGCTGAATTTCTATCAATTTTTTTCCTCATCTATTGAAATGATTGTACGGTTTTGTTTATAGTTCTGTTTATATGGCAGGAATCAATTTTATTGATTTGTGTATGAAACATCATTCATCCCTGCAATAAAACCCACTTGATAATGGTGGTATACTCTCTTTTAATGAGCTACTGCATTCAGTTTACAGTATTTAATTCAGATTTTTGTGTGTATGCCTTGATCAGGCATGTGGGTCTGTGTAGTTTTATTTTGCTTTTGTTGCTACTAAGTTGTTTGTTGTGCTGTTTGGATTTTGGTATCAGGATGATTCTGGCCATGCAGAAATGAGTTAAGGATGATTCCTCCATATTCTTGTAGAGAATTTTTCGTGGTTGATATTTTAAGACAGGATAATAGAACTCGTGGAGCCTAGAGTAATTTTCTATAGACTGTTACAGATATTCCTCAAGTAGATTATATGGCCAAGTAAGTCAACAGGACACATGAAAAAAATGCTCATCAATACTGGCCATCAGAGAAAATCAAAAACCACAATATACCATCTCACACCAGTTAGAATGGCAATCATTAAAAAGTCAGGAAAACAACAGGTGCTGGAGAGATGTGGAGAAATAGGAACGCTTTTACACTGTTGGTGGATTGTAAACCAGTTCAACCATTATGGAAAACAGTATGGCGATTCTCAAGGATCTAGAACTAGATGTACCATATGACCCAGCTATCCCATTACTGGGTATATACCCAAAGGATGATAAATTATGCTGCTATAAAGACACATGCACACGTGATGTTTATTGCAGCACTATTCGCACAAAGGAAGACTTGAACTCAAACCCAAACCATCATGACAGATTGAAGAAATGCACATACACCATGGAATACCTTCATGTAAGCCATAAAAAGGATGAGTTTGTGTCCTTTGTAGGACATGGATGCAGTACGGAACCATCATTCTTAGCAAACTATCACAAGAACTGAAACCAAACAATCGTGATGTTCTCACCATAGGTGGAACTGGAACAATGGAATCACTGGACTCAGGAAGGAACATCACACAATCGGGGCCTATCATGGGAGGGAGGGAGGGATTGCATTGGGAGTTATACCTGATGTAAATGACAGCTTGATGGGTGCAGCACACCACCATGGCACACAAGCATACATATGTAAACAAACCTGGCATCGCTACATGTACCCTACAACTTAAAGTATAATAATAATAAATAAATTAAAAAAAAAATGGTGGATTAGACCTATTACTTTACCATAAGGCTTCTTAAAGCCTTTAATAGATTAATTTTAAATATGATTCCCCAAAAGAAGCTATAGAATGTGGTGGTTCTAATGTATTTAAACAAGTAACTCTTTGTTTGTTGAGCATTTTGTAGGTCTAAGGTTACATAACACGTACATTAGAATATTTTGAAATACTATTCTTGAAAAAAATTACCAAAATTCCCCAAATTTCTTTTTTACATTATTTCCAGCCTTTTGTTGATAATGATAGTGTGAGATCCTATTCATCCTTGAAAACATTACTGAAAGATAAATTTCTGATATTTCTGTCTTATCTACCAATTTTGAAAAGACCACTTTCTCTTTTTACTACAAATTTAAATTAAACTCAATATCTGTAGTGAGCATTTGTTAACTGTTTTCCCAAGATCCATATGCTATCACAACATCCTGCTGCCATTCCTGTTCTTTCAACCAAACACACATACACACACACACACACCAGTAACACATACACACACCAGTAACACATGCGCACACCTGTCTCTTCCCAACAATACTTCTATGCCTTATCAAAAGTGTTTTTCTTCCTCATTGTAAACAAAGCAACTCGGGAGAATTTATCACACTCTTGGCTCCAGGGATTGGTCAGCATCTCCCATCCTCTTGACCATACTTCCTTGTTCAGTGACAGGCATAGAGCTCATTGAAACTAGCAGAGAGTAAATTGTAAGACTTGTTGGTGAGTACTGTATGGGACACTTTATATTTACAGATGATCTAGGATAAGGATGATGTGAGACTTGTAGGTTCTCCATCCATTTTTTGAGTAGGACCATCCATTTAGGTTATTTTGGATGAAACCTAAGGAGCTTTAGATGATGAAAATGATGGGATAAAAAAGAGATAAATCTGATCTTTGGTTCCATTGGATTGATACTAGCTGGAGGCAACTCTACATCTGAGTTTTATATTGGTACAAGTCAGTAGTTCTTCTTGCTGCTTCCAATCTTTTTAAAGTATCTATTTTAAGTAAAATAAAGTCTCCTAACTGAAATAATTTTGATTAATCAATAATATGTATTTATTTGTGTGTGTATTTTTATTCCTTCTTACCACCCTTCCTAAGGTCTTTGAGAACCGAAATCCTATTATCTGTCTTATCTCAATAGGTTTACAAAGCATTATGCCTCGCCTCTAAGTAAGACTCAATAAAGTTTTGTTTAATTTAATTCATTAATCTTTGTTAGAGGTTCATGTTATTTTTAACACTCTACATATTCTCTATAAATTAAAGAATGAAGAATGAAAATCTATCCCTTTAATCTGAGTAACATCAAATCATCTGAACTATTTGCTGTTGCTGAAGATAAAAAGCAAATCTCTGCTTCCAATTGTTCCTGCATAATAAAGACTAATAATATGTTCCCTCCTTTGCCATGGATAATTGATGTAATTGTTTCTATACAAAGTTTTAAATAAACTCTTACATTATGAATAGAAAGAATGTTTAGTTTTATCCTCTATTGGTATTATCAATACTTAACAATTGGGGAATTCATAGGCTTATATCATCAATAAACTTCAGTGTTAAGATGACTTCATTTGGGGCCATTTACAAAGACTATACTGAAAATACACTATATTGAACAGACTTCCTATTCAAGAAAATTTAGAGATAGTATAGACATGTGGAATAAAAGGATCCACTCTAACAAATGGACCACCTAGTCTTCCTTTTCCCCTCCTTTCCATCATTCCTCCCTTCTTCTCTCCCTCCGTCCTTTCTTCTCTTCCTTCCTTTACTTTTTATAATTTATAACTATGCTTATTATAAACCCATATTTAACTTTTTATTTTTTACTATTTATTTCATAGATCCCTTTCCTACTGATGATTTCCCATCCATTATTTACTTTAAAGTAATAATCTTCACCAAATATAAGGTCCGTGTAAAACTACATGCAAATATTTTTAAGATTATTATGGGAGGATACAAATTAGGGAAAGTATCATATGTTCTAGGCACTGAGATATGTGGTTTAAGTTGGTTATTTCATTGAGTTATCAAACAATTTGAAAGAAACATATTACCTCTAGTTATTTACTGAGCACTGAGTATGTGTCAGACACTGTACAAAACACTTTAGCTGCATTAACTTATTTCATCTTCACAGCAACTTCAATGAAGTTTTAAAAATTATACCCATTTTATAGATGAAAACATAAGGCTCTAGAAAGTTACAAATGTTGCCTATGGCCACACAGCTAGTAAATAGAAGAGCTGCAAGTCAAAGCTAAGCAATCCAGCAAAAAGCTATGCGTGACTGCATCCTACCAGTTTATGGGAAAGTCATCATTCAATCCCAGATGAAGCTTAGTTTAAAGCCCATACACTTTCTATAATGTTCCACCAAAATCCAAGGATTCAGTGCTCCTGAATTCTCATTTTAGCCTTGCCACTAATAATGTACTCTTGAATAAGCTGTTTAACCCTGAAGAAATCTCAGTAAACTCCCCATCGATAAAGATTCTCTGTTTGTTTTGTTGTTGACATTATTTATTTAAACCTATGCCCATCTGTTTAAACTTTAGGCTTGGACATTTAACTGCAGAAGTACTATTTTGGAAAGCTGTACTTACCGTAGGTACATTTGGCTGGGATTTAGCATTTGAGTTTGCTGCCAGACAAGGGAAGTAGAAATACAGTTATTTTACCATCCTTTTCACATATTCAGGAAATGCATTTGGTTGTTCCAGTATCTCATTATAATTGTTTTTATATGAAGGCTTTCCACATTCATTTATTTATTTAGTCAGTCATTCAGTCACTTGCAGTCCAGTTTCTCATATATGCCCCATGGTGTTTTAGGTCCTCAAGATACAATAATGAAAAAGGCAAAGCCGCTGTCTTCGTGGAGCATCTTGTCTGGTGCATAGCTATAGCTGGGAAAGTCTGGTTATTTTATTTTATCACATCCTTCAAAAATTATGAAATTGTGGTTAACTAAATATTGCTTCCCAAAGCTTACTGCCAGTTTATTTCAAATGTCGCATTACTGTGAACTGAAAAATGTTTACTTTTGTTAGGCTTTGGTTGATTCATGAGATATAGTAATATAAGAAGTTTCCTCCATAATTATCCAGAATGCTGTCTCAGTCAATCCAGATATTTTTTGTATGTACACTCCTTATGAGATTTCACTAAAGTCCTCTTCTTTTCTCCTTTTCTATTTTATTATCTGCAGGCATGCCATGTTTGTATTTTAGCTATTATTTTTCATTGTCTGTATCATGGGTGATGCTTTAATTTCAAGCACAAGCAAATAAATGCTTGTGGGAGGGGAAATTAAAATCCCTCCGTTCCTTTCAAATGTTAGGTCTGTAGTACAGAAACCATGTATTGCAAACATGTAGCACAGTGCCTGATGTATACTATTTGCTCAAATAATATAACATAAAGGAAAACTCAATTTAAGTGACTGCAATCGGTCCCAGTGAGACCACTAATCACCTCGAGAAGGAAAGTAGGATTACAGTTTTTGTAGAAAGAGTAAACTACCCCAGATATTTTAACTCTCTGTATGACTACTGCAATTGTCTTGCTGCTTTCTGTTCTTAGCTTTTACCCTACCCTGAAAACATACATTGTTGCTAAAAGGAACTTGATTGTCAGCCAGAGATAGTGAAAGGCTTTTGTCTGTATCCAATCCTCAATAGCTTTTGCAGGCATAATGCAAACATCGTGCTGCATCATGGATGTGTTTCAGAGTTCACCTAGCAAAACTTGCGAGGTGAAAAGGTAGTTAGCATGCACACAGGTGGCTGCTCTTGCTCTGTGGCACCAACAACAAGGACCCCTCGTTGTGATGGCTTTGTGTGGTGGACATCAGTCTACAACAGCAAGATTCTCCCCAAATTCAGACTCCCAAATAGAGCCTTGTGAGTCATCACCCTTTTTCTTCTTTCCTGAGGGCTCTGTTTTGTCTCTAATGTATCTGCTCCAGCTCTAAGAATGGAGAGAGGCAGCTTTTCTGGCTGGATGAATTGACTGCATAATGTAATCATTAAATGTCTTAAAACTGGATCTGAATTTGAAGGTGTTAGAAAATTCACAGGAGGCCATTCTTTGTGTGATTTTGAAATTATTTTCAATTACAGATTAGAGCACGGCAGTGTCTGTAATATCATTTAATAAGTTACAATGCTTCCTTTTGTCATTTTTCCCCTCTGACTGAGATGGGCAACCTTAAGCCGGCTGACAGATTCCTAAGTGCTGACGATCACTACTCTGGCAAATGGGAAAGAGTACAATGATGCTGCAAATGAGTGCCAATGAAAGTGATAGATCTTTCAAATAAATTGCATACTGCTTCCAAATTGGATGTAATTGGGGTGTATTCATCAAATTTTGAATTTGGACTCAACAGTAACAGGAAGTTAGTATTGAAACATTGAATAAGAGAACACTTATAAAATAGAAGTCAATGGTGGTGTATATGCATATGAAAGAAGAAAGGTCATAAAAAGTACTCAGTAGCTGGTTTCCCAAGATCTAGAGACAATCAACTTGAAGAGCATAATACATTTATACATTAGATATCCTCATGTGTATGCATGCATGTGTGTGCTTTCTTATCTCTGTATATGCATGTACATGTGTGCAATTTTATCTCTGTATCTGCTTATCTAGGCTTTTTTTTCAATCTTCCTCCCCTTAAATTTCCAAAGAACTTACTGATTAACTATATTCACTCTTAGCAAGACATATTGTAGTAGGATATACAAATAAAAAACCTAGGAAAACATTCTGTTTGAATTTATTAGTCTTTGAAGCCAAGTGAAGGTGAATATATTAAAATATAGTAACATTTAAGAGGGGTTGACATCCTATGAGATTTTTGGATTTCCAAAGTGATTTGAAATTCTAGATTCTCTTATTTTTTCAGTAGACTGCTGGAATCCTTGCCTACAAAAGAAAACAAATTTAGATGAGAAAAGCTATTTTATATTTGCTCAGGTTCCCCATCAAATACTGACCTGAGAATGACTTTGAAAACCAAAGACTTAGGAGACACTGGATGAGAATAAGGTTATAGAAAGAATAAAGAAACTTCACGGATGATGAATAAAAAGAAGAAATGGTAAATGGTTGCAGTGGCAAGAATACAAGAATTAGTAGTATATGATGTTTGAAAGACAGATTTAAGACAAATTATGAATTCCTTGATGGTCATTGAAGGAGCCTGGATATTTTTCAGTAGGTCTGTTAGATTGTCTTAAATAATTGCAGCACAGAATTACAGGATTACAAGGGTTTATATAGATATGCATAATGGAATTGCATGACAGATTTACTATGATTATATATATATATATATATATATATATATATAAAATAGTAGTTCGTTTCTTCTACATACACACACACACACACACACACGCACGCACACAGAGGCAGTCTATGGCTAATAACAAGGATTCTATTGTCATCAGAGACCCAAATTCAATATCTTCTCCATATGATTTACAACTTTTTATCTTGTCCATTCCCATGAAAAGATAGTATCTCCTAGCCTTTCAGAAAGGAGTAAAGAAGTATACTCTCTGCCATTTAAATACATTTTCTGGAAGTTGCACAAACCACTTTTATCTGCATTACTTTAGGCAGAACGTAACTACATCTATCTGGGCAAGGAATTAGAAAGGTAATGTTTGTTCTACTCAGTCACATAACCAGGTGAGAATTTGAGTTGTATTGCTGTAGAAGAAAAGAAGAATGGCTACTGCAAGAAAAGCAGTGACTTCTGCAATAATATGACATAAAAAATTTCATACTGTACAAGATATAATGTTTTATTAGAAATAGTGAATTTAATTGAAGGAGGGGAGCCATCAGGAAGGAAGACTAGTTAAGATGCTCTTGTAACAGTATTTAGTGTCCAAGCTAGGAAAGTGGAAATCAAAGACTCAACAAATTGAAGATTCATTCAACAAGTGGAGATAACAGTATTTGGTGATTCTCTGACAGTTATTAAACTATTAAAGGACTGAAGTTAACTCTCATTCTCAGTTTTCTGGCTAGATGTGATGGTGCACTTAGGAGAATAAACATGGGAAAGAAAGTTTGATTGGAAAAATGGAACCGAGAAATGCACAAGAGGCACAAGAGGTGTGGTCAGGTATTTGAGATGCAAAGATAAATGATACAAGTGCCCTGCCTTAAAGGAGACTCTAAATTTAGTAGTAAGCAATACTTGGTTGAGTGTGAGAGATTTTCTTTTTAATACATACATATACCTTCATCATACAATTAAACCTTTTTTGTTCTTGATTTTATATTTATACAATGGGTATAGTTTCTTCTTAAAAAATCTCCCTTTCTGTAATTTTTAAATATTTTTTATAGTTGTTTTCTGCTTCATATCAATCAACATGTGATTTGTTTGATTGTGTTTGAGATTCTTTTTTAAAAAAAAATGCTGTGTATATCCTCAAGTAACTGGTCTTTTTTTTTTTTTTTTTTTTTTTTTTAAAGAAATACACAGGAAAGCTAAAATTCTGAGCTGTTGACCTTTTAAAATGTCCTCATTTTAACTAGATTTAGGAGTTCAGGTTCTAAATTATTTTGCATTTCAAAGACAGTGAACTACTGTCTAGCACACAAAATTTTTAAATAATTTTAAACCATTCAAGTTTTCTTTTTGTTCCTTCCTTTCTTTCCTTCTTCCCTCCCTCCCTCACCTCCTTTCTCCTTCTCTCTCTTCCTTCCTTCCCTTCCTTCCTTTCCTTTCCTTCCCTCTTCTTTTTGTACAAGGTCACACAAACTGTCCTCTTCCTAGCTTTCTATACACTCTCTAAAAACGTGAAATTATTTTTACAATACCAAGTTTTCTTTAACATAAGCCTGGGTATGTTTTTGATTTGAATTTGCTGATGCTATTGGACACTGGAGAGAATTTTTTCAATCTAAAGACGGAATTTTCTTTAACTTGCAAACATTTTTTTCTGCTATTATTTCTCTCCCTCTCTTTTCTCTGTTCTTTTGTTGTAAAACTCAGTCTGTTCTTCTAACTTGAGTTCTTCCCATTTATGCAGCCAACAGACAGATGAAAAAATGTTTCTCATCACTAGTCATCAGAGAAATGCAAATCAAAACCACAATGAGATACCATCTCACACCAGTTAGAATGGCAATCATTAAAACATCAGGAAACAACAGGTGCTGGAGAGGATGTGGAGAAATAGGAACACTTTTACACTGTTGGTGGGAGTGTAAACTAGTTCAACCATTGTGGAAGACAGTGTGGCAATTCCTCAAGGATCTAGAACCAGAAATACCATTTGAGCCAGCCATCCCATTACTGGGTATATAACCAAAGGATTATAAATCATGCTGCTATAAAGACACATGCACACATATGTTCATTGCGGCACTATTAGCAATAGCAAAGACTTGGAACCAACCCAAATGTCCATCAATGACAGACTAGATTAAGAAAATGTGGCACATATACACCATGGAATACTAGGCAGCCATAAAAAAGGATGAGTTTGTGTCCTTTGTAGGGACATGGATGCAGCTAGAAACCATCATTCTCAGCAAACTATTGCAAGAACAGAAAACCAAATACCGTATGTTCTCACTCATAGGTGGGAATTGAACAATGAGAGCACGTGGAAACAGGAAGGGGAACATCACACACCGTGGCCTGTTGTGGGTTGGGGGGATTGGGGAGGGATGGCATTGGGAGTTATACCTAATGTAAATGACGAGTTAATGGGTGCAGCACACCAACATGGCACATGTATACATATGTAACAAACTTGCACGTTGTGCACATGTACCCTAGAACTTAAAGTATAAGTAATAATAATAATAATAATAATAATAGAGTTCTTCCATATTTTCTATCACCTTTTTTTCTTGCTCTGTATTCTGGGAGATTTCCTTGACTTTTATCTTTCAGATGTTCAATTAGGTAATCAGATTCAAGACTCCACTCAAATGTTTATTATAGTCATAATTTAGATACTTAGTATCTCATACATTTTTTGATAGCATCATGGCATTTAATAAGTTGCTACAATATACATATAGATAAATTTAATTTGAATTAAACTTTCTATAGGTTGATTTTGCTTCTTCATTTTGCTCAAATTTCTCAAAATCCCTAGTTGATGACTGATACGCTAAAGAGGAGGCTTAGGTTGATTAATATTGGTGACATATATTGGTTTCTTCTGCCATTTTGTAGGCATTTTTCTCCCAGGTAGCCTCTCAATGAGAGAAAGTCATATGCCAGTAGAATAAAGGCAAAAGATATAGGTCTCAAGAGTTTCTAGTTAGGTATTGAGAACATGGAATTAATCAAAGAGATAGGCAATTCCACACTTCCTCATTGGAACATTTACCATGTATCAATCTCAATGCCACTTTTACATACTAATATGGCCATTAATATTCATCTCCATGCAGTTTAAAATTTGAAGATAAAATGAGTTGGCCAGCACAGAGAAAAAAAAAATGCCCACAATACAGTTCTGCACTATTTATTTCAATTATAGGTCTGAGATAAGGGTACCAATGTCACCAATATAAAGAGTTGCAGAGGGACATTTAAAGTAGAGACACATACAATTGTTTTGATGAATTCTGAAGACAACAATGTCTGCCAAAAGAGAATGTGCCCAGGGAAAGGTGATAGAAAGACCTTTTTCTCTCTGTCATTGGGAATGTGAAATGAAATTAGGACTCAGGTAAAAGAGAATAGGACAGATGAACAATTCAAGCATGGAATATTAAGCGCATGGGAAATAGGAAACTAGCTGCCCCTCCTTTCACCTTCCCTTCTTCTCTTGTGGTATCTCAAAACTATCCCTGAAATAAACAGAGTAGAAGTACACTTTGGGAATATTACAGAAGTCTGGCTGTGTTGCCCAGCTTCCTGCCTCTTGGCAGAACTCTAGTTAAATAATTCTGGACAGATGGATGCCTATCCTTGGAGAGCAGGGACACAGGAGTGAGGATGGACACAAAAGCCGCATGTCAGCCCACTTTCATCTGGAACTAGTGAACACCCCGTTTTGTAAAAAGGCAGGACCCATGCTGTTTAAATGACATGCTGCATGATTTTGTTGTGAAATATGCGCTTCAGGAGCATTATATTTCCCTTTTCGCCAAGGCAAGTTATATTTTGGGGTGTGATTTTTCACCTGGTGTGATTTTGTCACTCACTCTTTTCAAGTGTGGACAACTGGTTGAAGCCAGTTGTGCTGTTTTCGTAGTTGTGACATACGTGACAGATGACCTTCTCATGCATAGTATGCCCAAGGCTTTGGGCTATTTCTGACATGTTGCTCCCATTTAAGAGGATAATAAATAACATCCCACTTTATACCTCCCATTCTGGAACTATCTGAAAACTGAAGCAGGAATCACATGTAAGCTTTATTACTGATAAAAACTAAGAGAATAAATACTGGATTTAATTTTTTTTTTTCTCAACTTCACTCCCACCTCAAGCCTTGTCTTTAAACCAGCTCACCCCAAAAGGAGTCTGAAAATTAGATATGTACCTGAAAAGGTAAATGAGAAATATTTACTTCATTACATTGAACCCCAATGCAGGGGTAGAGAGGGATTAATATTCAGACACGTATATAGAAGTCGTAGGTATTTTAACATAGCTGTGTTTACCACACTGAAAATAAGGATCAGAAAAAAATGCATACACTGTCAAAGCAGACAAGTCCAAAAGGGAGAGATAAGAAGTTGTTGAATTGCACAAGTTTCCTTCCCACTGTTATCTTTCAGATAAATCTCCCTTTGTGCCAAAAGATAAAGGCAGTGAGTTGGAAAGATGAGCAGATATCTCTTCTCAGCACTTCTAAGATGTCAGAGAGTTTTACACTAAAAGCAAAGGGAGAAGTGTTAGAATACAAAAAAAAAAAAAATCTCTAAGTTTACTACCTGTAACTCAACATATTCTATAGCTCTCATATTTGAAAAGATAGTTCAGTATAAGTAAATGAGAATGAGAAGATTATAGGAATATTACTCAATCTTATCTGAAATAGTATTTTAACTATGGTAAGTTGCACATGAGCATGACATCAACGTTACAACTGTTGGTAACAAATGACTCACTGTTAAAAAACAAACAAAACTTTAATCAAGTGGTCATTTTATAATTATATGGGGGAAACACTAGGGAAACATTCTCCAAATACAACAGATAAGTCAGAAAAGAATAGTGTTAAAGATAGAAGATTCAGGAAATCTCACGTATCTCCTTTTAGCACTGCTCATTGACAGATAACCACTCAACCACAGGTCTTTGCCATTTGTAGCTATCGTATTTTTAACTTATTTAGTGAGATATAATTCACTTATCATAAAATGTACTCATTGAAAATACGTAATTCAATGGTTTTGGTATTTCATAGGGTTATGCAACACTACTATCTAAGTTGAGAACATTTACACTACCCAGAAAGAATTGTAGTACCAATGTGCATTGATTTCTCACCCAACCATAAGCCCTAAACAATCACTATTTTTCTTTCTTTCTGTATAGATGTTCTGATTCTGAACATGTCATATAATGTGCATATGCAGATCTTTTTATATATTCCTGAATTTGGTTTGCTAGTATTTTACTGAGAATTTTTATATCTTTACTGATAAGGGATATTGTTCCGTCGTCGTTTTTTTTTTTTCTTAGAATGCCTTTTTATGGTTTTCGTATCACAGTAATACTGGCATTGTAAAACGAGATAGAAATGTCCTCCTCTCTTTTGCTTCTTTAAAAGAGTTTTATATTCATTGGGATTGTATTAATACATAAGAATTGGTATTAATTATTTCTTTCAATATCTGATAGAATTCACCAGCTGTATTGCCCGGAGCTTTTCTTCATGGGAAGTTTCAAAATGATTAATTCAATTTCTTTAGTTGTTATGGGACAATTTAAATTTTCCATTTATTTTAAAATCAGTCTAGTAGCTTGTGTTTGTGCATTTCATCTAAGTATACTAATTAGTTACCATACAGTTGTTCATAGTTTTCCCTTAAAATCATTATTTCTGGCCGGGCGTGGTGGCTTATGCCTGTAATCCCAGCACTTTGGGAGGCCAAGGTGGGTGGACCATGAGGTCAGGAGTTTGAGACCAGCCTGGCCAACATAGTGAAATCCCCATCTCTACTAAAAATACAAAAATTAGCCAGGCATGGTGGTACATGCCTGTAGTCCCAGCTACTGAGGAGGCTGAGGCAGGAGAATTGCTTGAACCCGGGAGGCGGAGGTTGTGGTGAGCGGAGATTGGGCCACTGCACTGCAGCCTGGGCAACAGAGTGAGACTCTGCCTCAGGAAAAAAAAAAAAAATCATTATTTCTGTAAGGCCAATAGTGATGTCACTCTTCCATTCCTGATTTCGGTAATTTGGGTCTTATTTCTTTTTTGTTTTGGTTATTTAACTAAAGGCTTATCAATTTTTTCTGTTTTCTAGGCAGCTGGCTTTCGATGCATTGATTTTTTTTCTATTATTTTTCATTGTCTACTTACCTACTTTTGCTCTGATCTTTATTATTTTCTCATTCTGCTTACTGTGGGTTTAGTTTGCTCTTGTTCTCATTTTTTTTCTTTTTTTTTTTTCATTGTTAGATAAGCTACTGATTTAAGGATTTGTATAAATATATATATTATGTGTATATATAAATATATATACATAGAGAGAGAGAGACAATTACATCTATTAACTTCCATCTAATAACTATTTTTCTTATATTGTAAGTTTCGGTATGTTGTATTTTCATTTTCACTTACCTCAAGATATTATTTAATTTGTTCATGATTTCTTCTTTGACCCATTAGTTCCGTAGAAGTGTATTATTTAACTTCCACATGTTTGCGAATTTCCAAAATTTCCTTCTCTTCCTAGTTTCTCATTTAATTACGTTGGGCTTAGAGAGCATACTTTGTATGATCACAATTCTTTCTTTTTTTTTTTTTTTTTTTTTGTTTTCAGGGATACATGTGCAGGTTTGTTGTATAGGTAAACTGATGTCACAGGGGGTGATTCCAAGTCTTTAAATATATCGATGAATGTTTTAAGGCCTTGTAACTATAACATTTCGAATTGTATAATGTGTAATACTTTCCAACAGGCTCCGTGCCTGGGCTTTGCTAAATGATTATAGCACTAAGGAAACAGTAGTACACTCCTACTTACATATGCACCAGAAAGCCTGTTCCTTATTTCAGTTTAAAAAAATAATTTTAGGCTAATCATTTAAGGTCATTGTTGTCTTTGTTTCCTTGGTACCTATAGTCACTGTTTATATCCAAAATAATAAACCTTTTTACCTATGAGCTATAATATGGAAATCCACACACATCACAGGTCATATACACTTTTTCCTACTCTTCTAGAAGGAAAAGTGATATATTTATTTAATCATAATTAGCAACCAAACTATTTAACCCATAAACACAAAATATATTGGCTAGAAGTCTGTTTACATCAATAACTTATCTGTTACCACTACTGAGATGAAGAACATATATATTACCTAATCAAACATAAATATTGACAAGAGGAAATGCGGAAGGGAAGGGCATATTTAGTGAGTGGGTCTTCTTCATGACCTTTGCCCTACACCTGCACATATAATAATGAGGGATTGCTATAATAACGATACATTACTGGTTTTTATTTTATGACTGATGATAAACACAACTAATGGAGCATTAAAAAAATACTACCTAATCTAAAATCACTATGCCTTTAAGGATAATTAACCAGACTTTATTGAACACCCAAGGTAATTGCCAAAGTAGAGATTAAACTTAAATTTCACACTCCTCATATTCTCAGGGTGAGTTCTGGACAGCTTTCCCCTCACATGAAAATATATTTCTCCAGATAGCAAGCTTTCACTGAACTTTAATGCTGTTTTGCTTTCTTTTCTCAAGAGCACCTGCTATATTTATTTTGTTCAAACGTGTAAATTCAAGACAGTCCTGCTGCCATTCCTCTAGGGATGCCATTATAAAAATGATAAAACCATCAAAGTCACACTAGCCAAAAGTATTAGCGTCCATTCATGCCTAGAGTGGGGCATGCATTCATGGGAGCAGGGACATAATTGCAAGTCATAAACGACGGGCTGGGAAGTTAGTTGTCAAAACTTGATTCTGGATTAATTAAACAAGTGACCTTGCACAAGGTCCTTAACTTTGGGGGCCTCAGTTTTCCCTAGCTTTAAAATAAAGGGTTTTGATTAAGTAATCACTGAAACTTATGTTTAAGGATTTTTTATTTCACTAGAGTAAATGAAAGTTAAAAAGATTTCACTGTTTATTTCTGCCCTAAAAAGGACATGCCTTCTCCTAGGAATCCACAGGACCTGGAGTTTTTTCATTTGTTGATTTAGTTGATTTTTTTTTATTGCTTCTTTTGTTTTGTTTTGTTTTATTTGAGTTAAGTGAGTATCAAAAAACAAAAAACAAAGCAAATACCCCAATGTTTGGAAGAAGCAGAGAGGAATTCTTACAGAAGAGCTTCTGCACAGCAAAAGAAACTATCAGAGTGAACAGGCAGCCTACAGAATGGGAGTTTTTGCAATCTAGCCATCTGACAAAGGGCTAATATCCAGAATCTACAAAGAATTTAAACAAATTTACAAGAAAAAAAAACATCAAAAAGTGGGCAAAGGATATGAACAGACAGTTCTCAAAAAAAGACATGTATGCGGTCAAGAAACATGAAAAAAAAACTCATTACTAGTCATTAGATAAATGCAAATTTAAACCACAATGAGACACCATCTCATGCCAGTTAGAATGGCGATCATTAAAATGCCAGGAAACAACAGATGCTAAAGAGGATGTAGAGAAATAGGAACACTTTTACACTGTTGATGGGAGTATAAATTAGTTCAACTATTGTGGAAGACAGTATGGCAATTCCTCAAGGATCTAGAACCAGAAATACCATTTGACCCAGCAATCCCATTACTGGGTATATACCCAAAGATTATAAATCATTCAACTACAAAGACACATGCACACATATGTTTATTGCAACACTATTCACAATAGCAAAAACTTGGAACCAACCCAAATGCCCATCAATGTTAGACTGGATAAAAAAAAATTTGGCACATATACACCACGGAATACTATGCAGCTGTAAAAAAAAAAGTGTGAGTTCATGTCCTTTGCAGGGACATGGATGAAGCTAGAAACCATCCTTCTCAGCAAACTAACACAGGAACAGAAAACCAAACACCACATGTTCTCTCTCATAAGTGGGAGTTGAACAATGAGAACACATGGACACAGGGAGGGGAACATCACACACCAGGACCTGTCAGGGGGTGTGGAGCTAGGGGAGAGATAACATTAGGAGAAATACCTAATATAGATGATGGGTTGATGGTTGCAGCAAACCACCATCGCATGTGTATACCTATGTAACAAACCTGCACGTTCTGTACATGTATCCCAGAGCTTAACATGCAATAATAATTTTTTAAAAGGTAGTGAGGAAGAGTAGACCAAGATCTCCCTGAATTTTAAGTAAAATGTCTCATGAATTTCTCTAGAGGCATTCAATAAGTTAGACAGGGCCTTGTGGAACTGCAATGGTATTAGCTTAGCAGGAGTATCCAGAATGCATTTGTTGGCTGGGTGCAGTGGTTCATGCCTATAATCCCAGCACTTTGGGGTGACCGAGGTTGGTGGTCAGGAGTTTGAGACCAGCGTGACCAACATGGTGAAACCCCGCCTGTACTAAAAATACAAAAATTAGATGGCCATTGTGGCAAACACCTGTAATCCCAGCTACTCGGTAGGCTGAGGCAGGAGTATCTCTTGAACCTGGGAGGCAGATGTTGCAGTGAGCCAAGATCATGCCATTGCACTCCAGCCTGTGCAACAGAGCGAGACTCAGTCTCAAAACACAACAAACAAAAAACCAACAAAACAGAATGCATTTGCTGCTTGTGTGGATCTTTGACAGTCAAGCTCTACAGTGAAGCTGCTGAGATGGGTCCACTTTCTCCACATGTGATAAGACCTTAATCCACGCAGAAGCCTTCACTTGGAGACAGAGAGTTTGCTTAGATGGGAAAACTATCCCAAGTTCCAGCTCTGATTGTTTACTTTTCAACAACATAATTTTCTTGAGTCTCATCTTTATAAAATAGATGTGCTTTATGTTTTCTTCTCAATTCTTGTGTGAAATTCTTTTTCATTGTCTTATTAAAATACAAACAAAAGACCTCTGGATTGTTGAGAGAGCCCTATCATATAAGGTTAAGGGGATGACAGCAATGGTCCCTTGAACTTAGGCAATTTAGTTGAGATAAATAATCCATCTTGAAGACAAGCAAACATGTTTTCTTCCATCCTTTCTGGACCCCTTGCTTTCTAGGTACTTCTCTGCTGGTCTGGGGTTGGATTCTTAATCTGTGAAGTGATGCTACTAGAGTTCTCTATGTGTTTCCAAGAGCAAGAAGAAATGATGTCTCCAGTTCAATCTTTCAAGAACTATGGTTTTATCCAACACATATGTTGATCTTAATTATGAGTCCATGGGGAGGATGTATTCAGGAGGCTGATGACTTGAGTTGAGGGGAAATGTGCCATTACAGGGATTGGTGAAGATGTGGGCTGTTGACTTCACCTGGGAGGAGTGGCAGGACCTGGATGACACTCAGAAGATCCAGTACAGGGACGTAATGCTGGAGACCTGCTGGTGTCCTTGGGACATTGCATGGTGAAACCTGAGGCACTTTTTAGTTGGAACAAGGAGCAGAGCCATAAATGGTAGAAGCAATGCCTGATATGGTTTGGCTGTGCCCCCACCCCAAATCTCACCTGGAATTGTAATCCCCATAATCTCATTATCCCCATGTGTCAAGGGAGAGACCAGTTGGAGATAACTGAACCATGCAGGTGGTTTCTCTCATGCTGTTCTTGTGATAGTGAGTGAGGTGTCACGAGAGCTGATGGTTTTATAAGTGTTTGGCAAGTTCTTCCTTTGGTCTTTCTCTCACCTGCTTGTAAGGAAGGTACCTGCACCCCGTCACCTTCCACCATGATTGTCAGTTTCCTGAGGCCTTCCCAGTCATGTAGAACCATGAGCCAACTAAATCTGTTTTCTTTGTAAATTACCCAGTCTCAGGTATTTCCTTATAGCAATTTGACAACAGACTAATACACTGCCAAAACCAAGTCTCCCAGGTGTCGACACAGTTGATGACTTAATTAAGAGGAGCCAAGAAAGTCAGAGCAGACATTTGTGGCAAATTGCAATCACACACCCACATATCAACTAAGGAGAAAGTTGAATTATAAAAATAAACATGTAATTTTACCACAAACTATATCTTAAATCTGAATATAAATAATGGAAACCGTTCAGTAATGAGGCATGAGGAGTTAACTGTACATCAGAACAAGCTTTGCCTTAGTGATCCTGATGCAGTGGAGTCTTGAGAGAATCTAGATGCCTGTAATTTTACCATGAATGTCTCACAAATCATGAGCATTTCAGACAGCATCATAAAATTCAAGCTGACAGCAATATTTTGAATACAGTAGACATTGCTTTAGCATGCAGACAATATTTTTGACACATGAGCATGGTCATATGGGAGAGACCTCCCGTGGATGTAAAGAATATGGAAAATCTTGTGATCAGTCAGCTCTCATGTCCTAAGACATAACTCAGGTAGTAAAACTTTTGAATGTCATGTATGTGGGAAAATTTTTCAGGACAAATCAAGACTCAGCATGTATTCAGAGAATACACATGGGGGAAAATCATGTGTGTGTAAAGAATGTGTGAAAACTTTTCAACTCAAGTCAAATCTCAGAAAATATCAGGATATCCACACAATAGAAAAATTCTATGAATGTAATGAGTGTGGGAAAACCTCCTGTTTGAAGGCAGTCCCCACTAGACTTAATCAGAGAACTCACAAGGGAAAAACCTTATGAATCTAATGAATATGGAAAAGCTTTTCACTGGAAATCTCACCTCAGGTTGCTTCTGCTCATTAACACAAGGGAAATATCCTATAAATGTCATGAATGTCAAAAAATTTTTTCACTGGAATCCAAACCTCAGGAAGCCTCAGTGTATTCACACAGGGGAAAAATTTTATGAATGTAAGATATGTGGGAAAACCTCCTGCGAGAAGAGAGGCCTTGCCACGCTTCAGAGAACTCACACATGCAATAAACCTTATGAATGAGATGAATGTGGAGGCTGGATGCCAAGCCTCAAGAATCCTCATGGCATTCAAACTGGGAAAAACCCTATGAATGTCATGAATGTTGGAAAATCTTTTGGCCAGAGGTCACACCTCAGCAGACATCAGAGAACTCTCATAGGGGAGTAAAAACCTATGAATATCATGAGTGTAAGAGAATACTGTGAACTGGTTACTCATCACTAGACACAGAAAACTCACAAGTGGAAACCCTTATGAATGTAATAAACATGGAAGAGCCTTTCCCCAGACATTATGACTTAGCAGGCATTAGAGAAATTAACACAAGGGTGAAATAATGTATGTCAGATCATGACTGTTCTCCGAAAATTATTCTCTATGCTTCAGGATGCACACTTCGCATTTCTCAGTCTCCCATTTTTGTGGTATGGTTAGTACCATGCAAAACTGAGATTTTTATAGGGAATATGGACAGAAATGATGAACACTATTTAGAGCCTTGGCAACAAATACTTTTTCTGTGGTCCTCCCCAGTTGCTTATGCCTTGTGGGGATGAAGGTCAGATGACCCCCAGGTTGACCTTGGGAGCCACTAGGGGTAACTGATCACTAAGATTTAAGAAAGAAGAAGTGTATTGAAGAGAGGAGAGGTCTTCCCACCTCTACTCCCAAGAACTCTCCCTTTGTACCTTACATAAGTGAGAAAATACATACCTAATCTGTTGAACCATTGGATGTATGATCTGTTTCGGTTACAACACAAATAGCCCACTGCGGCTAATTCACTTTCAGAGCTTCCTGAGAGAAGTTGACAGTCCTTGTATATGGCAAAATTCACATAGGAAAGAATCTTGTGTTGTGGCTTTTAACAGCAAGTTAGTTTCTTAAAAAAACAAAACAGAAAAATAGTTCTGCACATTGGAAATGCCAGATCAGGCAGGGCCATCTTATTGAACACTGAGAATAAAGTAAATCTTTATGAATATCAAAAAGAAAAACAAAAAATTAGGCAAATAAAAGCTTGTATAGAGTCATTCTTTTTAAATATGATTTTGTTTCATTATCATCTATATAATGAGTATAAGTAAAACCAATTCAGTTAAACTCAACTCACGTTCATCAATAGATACTTATTGGGAAACATTAGATAAAGTAATCCCAATTTGTATAATTCTAAGATCATTAAACATTAATAATTGAAAGTGTTAAAGCAGAGGTTAGAAGAAATGGCTCTGGTACTAGGATTCCTTAGCTAAAACCCAGAGTCTTTCACTACTTGTGTTCTTAGGGAATTTACATAAGCCCCCTGATTCTCAGTTTTCCCACTTGCAGAATGGGCTAATAATAGTACTACTTCACCATGTGGATAGGAGGACTAGATGAACTAACATAAAGTGTTTCAACACTGCATGGCACACTCAATAAATGTCAGAAAATATTATTCATCCTTTTATCCCCTGTAAGGCATCCCTAAATTATTTTCCCATCATAAGGCTTTCAACAGAATTTGTTGAATTGAATGAAATTCAGCTGAAAATAAACTAACTTTTTTATAATGCGAATTCCCTAACTTACATCATATAAAATTTCATATTTTGAATATCATGTTCTTTAAAAATGAACAATGCCAACGTAGCATTTCATGATGAAGGGTGGTTAATGATGCTTAGATTGCTAACTCAAAATGTGAATGCCACTGGAAAGATGATTAGTAAAACATTATGCTAGAACACAATTTTTATTTTTAAAAATACGTTTTTAAAATTTTATTTTTCTGCTTCATATCGCTACCTTCACACTGTAAATACCACAGGTGTTCATTAAGAATGCAATGGTAACACTCCAATCAAATTAATATTTACTGAGTTACTACTAAGTGATGAAGATATGCTATGTTAATACTGATCTGTCTCCTCAGGGCACTTTACTGAGAATGACCAACTGGTCACTGAGGAAAATGCTTGGAGAGTTTTTGATGTAGAGTGGAATCTGACTGAAAGAGCTGATGCCCAATTTAGAAAAATTTCACTTGATGATATGCAAATAACTAGAAAAAGAGTCTCGTCTTTGACATCATTCTGTAATCCAGAACAAAGTTGGTACAGGAATTTGCTAATTCAAAAGTCCAAAACTTCTTAGCCAGAATAGTAATTTACTTAAGGTCTATATTTGTAATAGCAATGAAAGTGCCGCCACAGAAATTTTTAGGGAAAGTTTCAAGATAATATCTTGTTTGTCATCACAGTTGCGTTGTCTTTCCCTACTACAGGGGAAATTTCTATGGTGCCAGGACAAAAAGGTATAATCTCCTGGTGCAGCCAATCATTACCCTTCTTTTCTCCATTTATAAAAGTAAACAAAATACAGGCTACAACCACATGCCTAATTGATCATACACTGAACCAGCTCTTCTTATGAGTCTCAGTTGGCCAATCATAAAAATATGTGTGGAGAAATTAAACATATAATGAGATTAATTTCCAATGGAATAACTTTGGACATGTACAGCAATTACATATTAGAGTTTTTGAATGACTTATCTCCTACATTTACATCCACTCTTTGGACAAGTTACACTTTTAGCATTCAACATTTTGCATCTGTAAAGTGGAGTTTTAAACATAAAGTATAGGCGATTTTTGCTGAAACATACTGATTGTCATCTAACCCCCTCTCATTTCTAAATTGAGATGCAAGACCAGAGAAATCAGAAAATCTTAGAATGGCTGTACAGTGAGTTATCAGTGGAACTGATACTGGAATACAAATGTTCTGTATAGAAATTCAATAAGCTTTTTCTGCTGCTAAAAGCTTATATGATCTCCATAGTTACCTTCAAGTCTAAAATTTGCAGAAGCTACTTCAACTCTGTCTCCCTGGAGAATCATATTTTAGGCTTTGAGACAGAGCTTAAAGGTCGAGTTCTCACTGTAACTTTCCCCAGCACATTGAAGCGTTGATGGTAGATTCTTTGTCTCTGGTTCCATAGTATTTGATTCTTATCTCTATCATAGCATTTATCTTATCCCATTTCAATTTTTTATGTATTGGTCTATCTCTCCTGCTGCACCTGGGGTGGTTTTGCTGCCTAAGTTCTGGGGACCATTTTTAGTACCTGACTTGGCGGTTGGTGCTCATAAATGTTTTCTAAATTAGTAAATAAATAAAGTTCTCATCTGGGCTCCCAGCTTTTCTTGCCATGACACAAAACTTGCCTAAGAACTTGTGACACAAGTCGAATTCATATACTCAGTAATTTTATAATGAGACAGTTTATACTTTTGTAATGACTTTTACAGTAAAGGAATACTAGGCAGTTCATGTTTGTTTGTTTGTTTGTTTTAGACAGAGTCTCTGTCACCCAGGCTGGAGTGCAGTGGCACTATCTCCGCTCACTGCAAGCTCCGCCTCCCGCGTTCACGCCATTCTCCTGCCTCAGCCTCCCAGAGTAGCTGGGACTACAGGCGCCCGCCACCATGCGCGGCTAATTTTTTGTATTTTTTAGTAGAGACAGGGTTTCACCGTGTTAGCCAAGATGATCTTGATATCCTGACCTGGTAATCCGCCCGCCTCGGCCTCCCAAAGTGCTGGGATTACAGGCGTGAGCCACCGCGTCCGGCCAGTTCATCTTTTTATGATGTGAAATGACCTGCTGTGTGTTTTGAAGGAACTTGATCTACTATTACTTTTACCAACACTTTCATTTTCTGGAGAATTTTCACATTCATTGTCTTACATGATCTTCACAGGAACCCTGTAATGTAGGTGGGTACAGATATTATCACCCTCTCATAGAACACTTCAAAAAACTCAGATAATTGAAAGACTACAATTTTGAAATGAGGTCTTCTGACTCCAGATTTAGTTCATGTTCCATTCTAACATGGTGCTCTTTTTAAACATTTGAACTCTCCAGAAAGAAAAATCCCCAAATAAATCTGTATTCTAAATTAGCCAAGGCTCTTTGATTTGCAAATGGTAGACCCAGATCAACCTGTCTTAAGTAAAATAAAGAATGCATTGTATCACAAAGTAGTCAGAGAAATAACTTCAGGCACACTTGGTTACAGCAAATCATACTAAACAACCAGAAATCATACTGTTTTTTTTTTTTTTTTTTAATCTTTGGATCTACTCTTCTCTGGGTTGATTTTAATCTCCAGCAGCATATCTCCCTTAAATTTGCAAAATGATTGTAAACAGCTACAGAGAGTCATTACAAATTTCAACTCAAAGAGAGCAGTTCAGCAAATATCTACAACCTGTCCTTCAGTGACCCAACTGGAGCCTTGTATTCAACACTCACCAGTAAATGCAGTTATAAGAATGAAATCCTTTGATGATGAGAACTGGATGAGGGACTGATTCCTGAAGACTACACTGATGTCAAACCCAACAGAATGGCCCAGAAAAAGAGTGGAGGAGTGCTTCCCCAGCAATCTTCAGCAGTCATCAAATCGAACCCTGCTTAGTTTATTTGATACTTCCTTTTGATGCATAGTTTATTCCAATAAGTGTTTAGAAGTAATGGGTTTAGTAACTTGAGTATGAAGTCAAAAAATAGGCTTGTTCAAACAGGAAATAAGAGCAACCCTATCTTACCTATTTGCTGCACTAAAAAAAAAAAAATTAAAAATTCCCTACTGGCTAAGAGATTGCAGCTGTGCACAAGGTGAACAGACTCCCTTCAGCCTGGTGCATCCTCAGCAGAACTGTTAGCTGCGTTGTACAGCATCTATTAATTTTAGCTATAAAGAAGGTGGAGAGAACAAAGCTGGGTTTTCAGATCACCACAAGAGCTATAATATGATCACCATTTATTATATCTTTATTACTCTGTATGAATAAATAATGTCCCTCAATAGAAAAGTACTTTTTCACTTAAAAAGTGAAGCAAGTGGATTAGATATCAATAGAGAATGAATATGGAAATTCTTTCCTGCCTTTCAACTTACTTTTCAAGAGAATGATATAATTTAATGAGTATGAGGGATTGTGAGAAATTTACCAAAGGTGGAATATTATCCTGGCCTTTTGTTAATTACTACCAAGGCTGAAGTTGAAAATATGTATTCTACTTTAAATATATTTTGATGGTAATTTCTCCCTAAATATTATGGGATTGTTATTTAAGTAAATCTTTCTAGAAAACCAGTTTTGAGCTTCGGAGAAAAAAAAAATTATGAAAAAATAAAAAGACCAAACTAAAGATTTTGTCGTTTAAGAGTCACACTGATCTGGGTCATTAATTTATTCACTTAAAACAAATTTATCAGCATCTACTCTATGCCAGGAAATGTCCTAGGTGCTGGGAATGCAGCAGAGAGAATAACAGACAAGCTCCCTGCCCTCATGCAACTTATAGTTCAGTACAGGATTTGGAAAACTTTTTCTCTATAGATCCACATAGTAAATAATTTTGACTTTGCAGGCCAGACTATCTCTATTGCAACTGTTCAACTCTGTCATTGCAATGCTGAGAGCAGTCGGTAATTATCCATAAACAAATTGGCATGGGTGTGTTCAAACAAAACTTTATTTAAAAGAACAAGTGACAGGTGGTATGTGGCCTAATGGTTATAGTTTGCCTTCCCTTGGTCTAGCAGATTGCTGCTTGAGGCTTTACCACATAACTAGTTGTAGGACCTGGGCCATGTTACTTTTTCTTCCAAATTTGTTTTTGCATTTTTAAATGTTAGTAGTAGTAACTACTTCACATAGGCATTTAAAGAATAAATGTGCCAGGTGCGGTGACTCATGCCTATAATCCCAGCACTTTGGGAGGCCGAGATGGGTGGATCATGAGGTCAGGAGTTCAAGACCAGCCTGACCAAGATGGTGACACCCCATCTCTACTAAAAACACAAAAATTAGCCAGGTGTGGTGGTGCACGCCTGTAAACCCAGCCACTGGGGAGGCTGCGGCAGAAGAATTGCTTGAGCCTGGGAGGTGGGGGTTTCAGTGAGCTGTGATTGCACCACTGCATTCCAACCTGGGCAACAGAGTGAGACTCTGTCTCAAAAAAAAATAAATAAATAAAATAAAAAGGAATAAATGAATTAGTTTATACAAGAGGCCCTATTACTCATAATGGGAACTTAATAAATATCATTTAATTCTGAGCCTAATTCTCACACTTTATAAATAAGGAAACCAGTAAACTAGAAAATCCCATAGCACATACATTCTGAGCTTCCTAACTAGTTATTTCTAGTTTCCTTGTCCTTCAAATTCTATCAGTAAAAAAGTAGCAACTTATAGGTCAGACATGGTGGATCATGCCTGTAATCCCAGTACTTTGCTAGGCTGAGGCAGGTGGATCACAAGGTCAGGAGATTGAGACCATCCTGGTCAACACAGTGAAACCCCATCTCAACTAAACATACAAAAAAAAAAAAAAATTAGCCAGGCAGGCACCTGTAGTCCCAGCTACTCAGGAGGCTGGGTCAGGAGAATGGCATGAACCCAGCAGGTGAAGGTTGCAGTGAGCCAAGATCATGCCACTGCATTCCAGCCTAGGCGACAGAGGGAGACTCCCTGTCAAAAAAAAAAAAAAAAAATTATCTACTTATAACCCTGGATGTTTGAAAAACTAGTATTATTTTGATCCCAATTTGATTTCCAAGGCATATAAATAAAAAGTACTTAAGAATACATATTGACATTATTAACACGGCCTTGGCAAAAATAAAATAACGAAAGTGAGATACTTCATTTTAATTTGATAAATTATGAGTAGGCAATTTCAGAATATCCCCCAATCAGGCAAGAAATATATGCATTTATGATGGGCCCAAATTCATCTCTCATTAACATACTGTGTAGCATACAAAGGATATGTAAAATGTTTTTATTCTCTTTCAGAGTCCTTTAATGTAGTCAGATAGATATCTGTGTATTCATTATGTTTACTGAGCATCCACTATTAGCCAGGTTTTGTTCTAGACACTGGGGACACAACAGTGCTTAAAAAGACAAATGTCCCTGCCCTCCTGAAGGCTAAATTCTAGTGGAGGGATACAGACAACAAACAGAACCTACGTGTAAATTTCGAGTATATATTTGGAGACCAATAAAGGTGAGAAAAGAATTTGAGGGATGAGAGTTATAGTTTTTTTTGTTATTGCTTTGGTTTTGGTTTTGGTTTATGTTCTTGTTTTTGTTTTTTAAGGACAGTCAAGGAAGGACTCACTGAAAAGGTGAAGTGAGAAAATATTTGCAGAAGATGAGAAAGTGAGCTACAGGGACAACTAGGGGAAGAGTAGATCAGGCAAAGCAAACAAAAAGTGTAAGGGCCCACAGTGGCACCAGACTATGCCTAGTGGTGAAAAACTGTAGGTCATTTCATTGAGATCACAGTGTGCTGAGAGGAGAGTTGCCAGAGTTGAGGTTAATATTCAGCGAGGCCTGGTGAGCATAAGACATGAAGGTCACTTCAAGGGCATTGCCTCATACTTCTAATGAAATAGAAAGTCATTGCCAGGCGGAGCACGGTGTCTCATGCCTGTAATCCCAGCATTTTGGGAGGCCGAGGCAGGTAGATCATGAGGTCAAGAGATCTAGACCATCCTGGCCAACATGGTGAAACCCCGTCTCTACCGAAAATACAAAAATTAGCCGGGCATGGTGGCGTGCACCTGTAGTCCCAGCTACTCGGGAGGCTGAGGCGGAAGAATTGCTCAAACCCAGGAGGCAGAGGTTGCAGTAAGCCAAGATGGTGATACTGCACTCCAGCCTCGCAACAGAGCAAGGCTCCATCTAAAAAAAAAGAAAAAGAAAAAGTCACGTCCAGGCATAGTGGCTCACGCCTGTAATCCCAGCAATTTGGGAGGTCGAGGCATGTGGATCACCTGAGGTTAGGAGTTCAAGACCAGCCTGGCCAACATGGCAAAACCCAGTCTCTACTAAAAATTAGCTGGGTATGGTGGTGGGTGCCTGTAATCCCAGCTACCCAGGAGGCTGAGGCAGGAGAATTGCTGGAACATGGTGGGCAGAGGCTGCAGTGAGCCAAGATTGCGCCACTGCACTCCATGCTGGGTGACAGAGCAAGACTCCATCTAAAAAAAAAAAAGAAAAAAAGTCATTGGAAAGACAGGCTCCAACTTACACATTACAAGGATAACCATGGATTCTCTGAGGAAAACAGACTGTAGGGAGTTGGGACAGAGTAGTGCGATCTGCAATTACAATACGTATATGTGAAACAATTATGCAGGTTGACCTAATCCTTATCTTGGGCCACTTAATATGGTGACTAAAAAGAAAAGATCCCTGGATAATAAGCACTCACTCATAGTTCTCGCTTCCGCTGTTAATTAGGAGAACATGATTCACTCTGGCTTCCACAAATCAAAAACAACTATCAGAAAAGTTAAAGCCCACAAAAAATATAATAAAAAAGAATAACAATGCTTTTAATCTCTAGCAGCTGCTCACCCCTGACTGGTCCAGAGCGAAAGTGGACCATCCTCCCCTGAGCTCGAACTACTGATCCCAGACCACCTCTGGCCTCAGAGGTCTGACCCATTTTTCTCTTCCTTTACATCTCTAACAGCCTCTCAGTCAGGCTTTCGATCAATAAGCAACCAGAGGTCTCCAGCCTCAGTTGGGAACTCCAGCTGTAGTTGAAGTCCTCAATGGAGCAGTTGCTGACAGTGCTGTTCTTCACCGTGCTGGGGTCTAGCACTCTGAAATCCCTGCTGCCATTCTCTCCAGGTCAGCTGGTATGTTACAGTTCGGGCCACTTCTGGCAGATGGCATCTCGGCCTCTTCCCATTCAAGCCTCGAAGGCTCATTTCAGGCATATATTCAGTCTGTAATAGCTCTACTGAATCCTGGAGCATGTGAGTTTGTGCTTTCTCTCTTGGGTGCACACACCAGGCTCTTCAAGCAGGACAGGAGAGAGGCTGGTTTGACAGATTCTGTTCAACTAACCCTTGCCGTCTTTGTATGCCTAGACTGGAGCATTTTCTAGGAAATGTATTTCTCCTGGCCAAGCAATTTGCCTTTATTACTCAGGTCACACTCCTACTTCCCTAGAGTGACACTTTTGGGGGGCAGGAGTTATGTTTCATGTGCCTTTGAATCTCTATTGTTCATAATCATGCCATCATTAAAAGTGAAATGAATTAATGAATGAATGCCTGAAGCTACCCAAAAAGCCCTCTATGGGGCTTCCCAAAGCTGTGCGTTTATATTTAATTATAATAATTGTTAGTCTTCTGAATAAATGAGCATAGCTAATTTTTGGTCATGTTAGTAATGCAAGCTAGACTACAGTAACCATTTATTTTGGAGAGACCAATACATAAAGTGTGGATATGATTATGACCTACAGATATTCCAAGGTTGTAAAAAAAGAAAAAAAAGAAAGAAAGAAAAAGAAAAAGAAAAAAGAATAAACAAGGCAAAACCAAATGCTCATGGATATTTTTTCCATCCTTCCCTTTCTCAATCACCTCATTCCCCTATAGGATCCCGGCATTAACTGGTATGAGCTAAAACAACACTTGGGTTAAGAGTTGCATATTGTTTTGCATATAAATATTTTAATTTGTGATATTTTTATCTGTTCTCATTATGTCTGCCCCTCCAATCTGTTTTTCCACTGTGCAGCCAGGGTGATCTTTGTAAATTTTATGTCAGAGCCTGTGCCTTCTCTACTCAGAATTCCCTAATTCCTTCCAGTTTTATTTGAAGTAGAAGTCAAAGTCCTCACCATTGCTCTTCCAGTGAATGGAGAGCCAATGGAAAAGATTTGAACTGAGGAATATCTAGTAAATCAATGCAGATGGAGCAAGATGGATAATCCTCCCATCACTCTTCCCCATCTTTTCTTCAGAGTTCTCTTAAAAACCATCGATATCAATTCAAAAAGTTTTACCTGTCTGTTTGTGAAGCAGGTAAAATTAACATCTCAAGATTCAGGAGTTTGATCAAGTGCCTGGGCCATAGCAGTTTAAATGGTTGGGCACAGGGTAATGTCTGCCTGGGTACTCCCTCTGAAAATGGAATCAAGGCAGCCACAGTGTGAAGAGCATATGCTGCTAGTTGGCTGCCTGGTTACCCTGACTGGGTGCATTAATATAAAGCATAAACAAAGCCTGGATGAACGGAGCTGGCCATTTTGTTGCAACATATGGTGGTGGTGTCCCAGATATTTTTATCCTACTCCCACCCAGATGTTTAGCTTTCCTGACACTCAGTTTTATCTGGCAGGCAAGGTGGTAAAGAATGCCCTTGTGATTTGGGGGAAAATTATGTTGATTTTTTTCAGCATGTTGCAAAAAAATAGGTTAGTGATTAACTAATAAAGATTCTAAGGCCTTTTACAAATATTGTTACATTTTTAAATAAACCAATCAATCTCTATCATTCTCTCTTTCTCTTTTATATTCCCTTCTTGAAATCCATAAAACTCAGGCAAAATAAAACATCTCTTTACTTAAAATGGTACACTTAAATCAAATATGACACTTCAGCTACCATTGTTCAGATGGTTTGCTTATTTTTTCTCTTAAGTGACACAATACTAGCTATAGAGTTCTATTATGTTCAACAGTAACTCTGAAGAACAACCGTGCATGGAGCCTGCAGGTATAGCAGAAAAGATAAGTGTAGGTCTGGCATTTTTTACCCACCTGATTGAGTTCTTACGATTGTGTTGAAAATCATGGGCTACCATTGCTCCAAAGATTCCCATGGAGTTTTTGTTCTAATTCTTAGTCTTCCTGAAAGAGTGTCCAGGCCTTTCCACTTGCTGAATAATGAGCAGTCATGTGTCTTGCTGCTTTTGGAGCCCTCCAAGGAAATGAAGAGATGCCCTGGAGTTGGCTATTTTTGCCTCATTGGCAAGGTTAGCAGTTATCACACTCTACCAGATAACAGAAGAATACAGCTCACCCTCCCGGAACGCCCTGTCAAAGCTCTAGGGTAGGTGAGAAATAAGCAAACTTCATATAGGAAAGAGCAGTGCAAAATATAATAATAACATATATTGTGTCTGCCTGGAATATTTCATCCCAAGATTTTTAGGTGCATTGCCAATGTTCTATCCACTAACCCTAAATGGCAAGTATTATTATCAACATTTTGTAAGTGGGGGACCATGAGAGTGCTAGGTGAGACAGAACCCAAACAAATAATATCATAGTTGATACATTTGCTGAATTCTCAACTAAACTGTCAGATAAAGAAATTTTAGAAATAAGAAAAGGAGGAAAAATAGTTGTTTAAACCTCTATTTTTATTGAGCCTGAACACAATCTTCCCATTAGGGCTTTTTAAACTTTAGAATTGTCTAATCAAGCATTCATTCCAGTTTTTTGAAAATTCCTCAGTCCTCATACTCTCTGGAACAACTGGAAATTTCACAAAGCCAGTCCTTCGTTCCTACTTAAAATGCTTTCTTCTCATTTGTAGGACACCTCACTCTTCTGGTTTCTCACCAGTAGCTCTTCATAAACCACATCTTCCCAAACTTTTAAGTCCTTGGACTACTTCCTTTTATACATATATCATCTGTGGGCAACATTATAAATATCATGGGCTTACATATTGTAAACCTAGACATATATGTAAGTATATACGTGCATGTGAGTGTTCTCTGTCTTGCAGTATATCTGCTGCTGAGAGGCAAAACTTGGTCAGGGAGCCTGTCACTATGAATTCATCTTCGGAACTAGCAGCTATATAATTTTTCTTTCCTTTCAATTTCCTCTATCTCTCCCTTCTCAGCCCACCTCGTTTTATAGGAAATCAAAAAGTTAAGATTTATGAACTACAGGCTCTGAAATACTCTCCTTGGCACTTCCATTCTCCTTCCAAACAATCTCCCCACCTCATCCCATATATTATATCAATAACTCATGGGTTAAAATACTTTTTTGTGTCTCAATTTCTGAAATATGATATCCAAGCAATGTTTCCTATTGTTCTGTTATGTATAACACATAAAAATTATAATATATGATGATATATACAAAACATAGAATAGTTGAAAATCATGTAATGTCAAGAGAGATTGTATCCACAATCCAGCTTTTAAAAACAGTTATTGAATTATAGTTAACTTTGTAACCTAAGTGCTGTTTGCATAGTAGGTGAAAAAGTCACAAAAATATATGTACAATATAATCCTATGTGTGAGTGTGTCTGCTATGTGGAAGTGTGTGTATTTGGAGATATATGTAGTTTAGTAATTTAAATAATTAACTCTGCATTATGACTTTTATTCATTATGCTTTCCTTAATTTTCTACAAGAAACACTTATTTGTTACATAAAGCAAAACATATCCATTCAAGATGAAAATAAATAAACTTACTGATTTTACATTCATTGTTAACATTAGGTCTATTTATTGATCTTAAAAAGTGTATCTCTTGGGAAAATAATAATTCTCTAAATAACACTTTTATTTATGGGTTGGTCATTGTTTGGAGTCATTAAGGTTATTTTTGATAAAATGAACATAAAGAGCACAATTATTTTGAGAACCACTAAATCAACCAGAGTATAATAAATCAGGTGATGAAAGTAAAATTGGAAGATTCAAACAGAAAGAAACTGTTAGAGTTTGAGATAACAAGGAGATATCCATAAACATGTGGAGAAGACCAATTTTATACTAAATGTCCTGCAACCAAAATAAAACTATTTCAGCACTTGGACAGCGCCTGCCAGTTTTCTGCTAGTCCTACCTTTTCCAAAGTAATAAGTAGTTTTCAGACAGAAACTTCAGTCTTATTAGTGTGTAACTTTAGCAATATGTTAAGAACCAAAGGGAAAGACTAAAACATAAAATGGCTGCTTTCCTCAAGACACTTAAACTTTTTCAAGAAATAGGTTTTATTACATTGTGGCACAGAAAGTGTTGTAACATATACTGTGAGTAACCAGTACATCGGGAGAGACTGGAATGGACTGAAGTAGTTCAGAGGGGATTTCAAGAAGATTATGGAGATTCATCTGTATCCTAAAATACAAATGCAGCAACTTAAAAGGAGAAGTCTTGGGCAGGATGATTAGCAAGAGGCACATCAAAGAGGAAAAAAAAAATGCTTGGCATGTGTGGGTGGATAGGTTAATAGGATATAAGTCCACCAAGGTATCAGTGTTGTGTGGATAGAGTAAAAATTTTAAGTGCCAGCTGATATGAAAATCAAAGAGGTCTGACTACCTGTCTGAAGTTTTATACCAAGTCACTGGTAAAACCTGTGCTCACACACATCTTGTTGAGGGTAAGACAAGAATCAAAGGTTGAGGTGGCTGACTTTTCCTTGGGTCCTGATCATAAATCTTTGGAACTATCCTACAAGGGTGGGTTGTAGTAAATCTTCAGTACTGTGAGTTATGGTAGTGTAATGAGGATAGGCTCAGTCCCTGGAATAGGAAAGTCCTGCGTAGTAGACCCAACTCTACACATATTCAATTTTGTATCATTGCAAAATGGGCATGCTCAAGACTCAGTGTCCTCATCTGTAAAATGGGGATAATAGCTCTGGTGCTGGTATTACTATGAGAAAAGCATGATGCATATGAAGTATTTAATATGGTTCTTGGGGCATTTTAGATATTCCATATATAATAGATGACAAAACATTTTAACAGGAAGTTTAATATTTGGGGACTTTTAACACCAAAGTTAAGAAAAAGGAAAGAAAGGAGAGGGGCAAAAAAGGTGGAGATTAAAGAGGTGATAGGCATGGGAAAAGAAAAAAGAATGAATGGAAAAACGCTATACTAAGAATTACAAGAGACTGGTTGCCTAGCAAGGCAAAATTGACAAACCTCAAAATACTTTATAGTTAAGAATGTCTGATTGGTTTTTGTTTGTTTGTTTTTGTTTTGTTTTGTTTTTGAGATGGAGTCTCGAGTCTTGCCCTGTCGCTCAGGCTGGGGTGCAGTGGCACGATGTCGGCTCACTGCAACCTCTGCCTCCTGAGTAGCTGAGATTACAGGCGCGTACCACCATGCCTGGCTAATTTTTGTATTTTTAGTCGAGACACGGTTTCACCGTGTTGGCCAGGCTGGTCTTGAACTCCTGGCCTCATGATCTGCCCACCTCAGCCCCCCAAAGTGCTGGGATTAGAGGCATGAGCCACCATGCCTGGCCGATTGTTCTTTATTTGACGTAACACCACATATTATAGAGATTGATTTGTGGTAGTAGAAGGCAAGGATGGCAGTAATTGGGACTTCAATTTAAAAAAAAAAATATATATATATATATATATATAAAATATGTATCTCCTATATATAATATATCTTTTTAAATTTAATCTCATACACACACACACACACACACACACACACACACACGAAAGGTACAAAGAAATTTCTGTGCTGACCAGCCAGCCACAGTCAAAGGCTCTTTTGCCAGTCCCAGAAAACTGCAAGGCTTTCTATTCCTTTAGGAATATAATTGTATCTGTGTAAGAGAAGTTCAAATGGGTTCATCTGACTATGTAAATCTTGCCCTTCCTTTACCCACTGTGCCTATTATAACATCTAGAGTTGCTTGAAAGATTGTAGATTTTTGTCAATAACTCTTTCACTGTGCTTCAAACTGTACTGCTTTTCCATCAGAAAACTTTCTTCTAGGACATTAATAATCCTTCACCAACCTTCTATACTGCTTTTCCATCAGAAAACTTTCTTCTTCTAGGACATTAATAATCCTTCACCAACCTTCTCCCAGAGCCACCCCCCGCCCCCCACCATACGTGTACTTTTCTTCCTTCTGAGATTCCTTATCAGTGCCCTCCTACTGCACAGTGATTTTAAGCTAACTCCTCTGATGTGAAAACTGAGAAAAATCTTTCTGGAATCTTTTTGAAGCTTTGATTGATGTAAAGCACAATAAAAGCACAGCTGGAATTGGAGATACCAAGCTCTGCTTTTTGGCTCAGCATCGAAGAGAAGGAGAGGGTAGCAAGCTTTGTTTGGTCTTGAATGTGAAGGCAAAGCCAAGATGAAGCAGGGTGCCATTTGTTAAAATACTTTGGAGCAATAACTGCGCTTTGAAACTAATGAGAATAATGTTTAGATTAATAACTTAGGTCATATTTCATGTATTATATCTAACGCTGGAGAAAAAGAGCAAAAGGGGAAAGTTGGCATATCCTTCACAAATCTATGCACATCACTAATCAAATAATCAATTTTAGTGTTCCTGCAAAAATGCAATAAATGCTAGCTAAAATCTCCTGTAGTGCATCCCATTTCTTCTATAAACTCTTTCTCATCATCTTTTAAATTTGTATCAGATTACTTTTTCTAAATATCTCTTTCAAAGAGATTCTTAAAACTTTTTAGAGATGAAAAGTCATAGAGCATTTTGAGGCTCTGAAGGGTACCATATATTCTCACCTTTAGAAATCCACATACCCTTACATGTTTTGGTGGGTTTTTTTTTTTTTTTTTTTTTTTTTTTTTTTTTTTTTTTTTTTTTTCTGCACCTGATTCAAAAGATTTTGGAGATCCATAATGAATCCTTAGCTCAATGAATGCTAGTCTAGGAGTTCTTAGTCTAAAAGAAGTCAATGTTAAACTAAGTCAAATGTGAAATGAAACTAAGTTTACATACCTCTTAAGATGGATGCAAAGAGTAAATAAGCGAAAGGAGTTTAACAGTTCATCGCAGCCGGCTACAGTGGCTCAAGCTTGTAATCCCAACATTTTGGGAGTATGAGGCGCATGGATCACTTGAAGTCAGGAGTTCGAGACTAGCCTGGCCATGGTGAAACCCCATCTCTACTAAAAATACAAAAATTAGCTGGACATGGTGGTAGATGCCTGTATTCCCAGCTATTTGGGAGGCTGAGGCAGGAGATTCGCTTAAACCCAGGAGGCGGAGGTTGCACAATGCCTGAAACTTAATAAATATTAGTAGTGCTATTTTGTTATTATTATCACTATATCTACTTCCTTAATATCATTTCAGGATTTGGAAAAGTAGATTTTTGAAGAACAACATGACCTTTCATTTTATGAAATAAAACCACCCAATTTTCCTACAATTATTTAAGACTTTCATTAAAAAGTGTAGGCAATTATTTCTACTCTTTAGAAATGTATTTACTAAATATGAGTAACCTACTCACAAAACATCCACTCCTTACTTCAAGCCTTTTTAAATATATAGGAACAGATCTCTTGATTTCATTTTAACTACATTTTCTTAAATTTTCAAATGATTATTTTTTCATGTTTACTTCTTGATATCTGCTGACTGTACCAAGACCACTGGAAAATATTTTCTGTCTATAACTACTAATTATAAATGACTGGGCTAAGAGTGAGGAATGCTGGTCATATGATTTACTCCAATTATGACTTTATTCAAGCAACCTGCTAGTTAAGGGAAGGAGGTTTTCTGCTCATGTTGCTAGAGCTACAGTAGCAAGAGATACATTTCTCAATTCTACAAGCAAGAGATATAAATGCATTTTCCCAGCAGAAACTTATATAAACAGCAACTATTTCTATAAAGTACTTGACTTTCAGCTAGATGGGAAATATTACCATCACTCATAAGTTATTTTCTAAAATAATATTATGTCAGAGATAGACCTTAGAGATCAGCTTTTCCAAATGAACTCATTTTACAGATGGGAAAACTGAGACTCACTGAGGATAATTTATTTGCCAAAGCCACATAACAAGCCTTTAGCACAGTTATAAAATCCTTTTGGAATTCTAAGCCAACTCTTCAATACCATCGTTCTTCTATAATCAAAAAAAGTCCTGTGTAGTCACTCAAGGAATCAAGATTGTCTAATCCAAGGCTGACAATTAACATCCTTTGGGTAGGAATATAACAGTAGTTCAGAAACAAACAAACAAAATATATTTTTTTTTCTTTATTTTTTTTTTTCAAGACGGAGTCTCGCTCTGTCGCCCAGGTTGGAGTGCAGTGGCACTATCTCTGCTCACTGCAAGCTCCGCCTCTCGGATTCACGCCATTCTCCTGCCTCAGCCTCCCAAGTAGCTGGGACAACAGGCGCCCGCCATCATGCCAGCTAATTTTTTTTGTATTTTTTTAGTAGAGACGGGGTTTTACCATGTTGGCCAGGATGGTCTCGATCTCCTGACCTCATGATCTGCCTGCCTCAGCCTCCCAAAGTGCTGGGATTACAGGTGTAAGCCACCGCACCCTGCCAACAACAACAAAAATTTAAAGAATTTATTTTATATTGGAGCGCAGACAGGGCTGGTGTTCATAGGACTCTGTTATGCAGGTATTAATTTGAATTTTATTTTTTGGAAGGAAGCAATTCTTGAAAATAAAGCCTTTCTGATTCAGAATGCCTTATAAAACATTTCAGTGACTTTTGACTCCTCATAACATATTTATTAAATTTTCTTTTAATCTGATAATCTTTGAAGGAAGAATAGAGACTTTATAGGTTTAAGACAAGTCATTCTGCCTGAGAATTTGCTGGACTTTTGTGTTTTTTCTTGTTTTTTGGGTTTGGTCTTTTGTTTTTATTAGGACAGAGTCTCACTCTGTTGCCCAGGCTGAAGTGCAGTGACACAATCATGGTTCACTGAAGCCTCAACCTCCCAGACTCAAGTGATCCTTCCACCTCAGCCTCCCAAATAGCTGGGACTACAGGCATCTGCCACCACATCTGGCTAATTTTTTGTATTTTTTATAGAGACAGGGCTTCACCATGTTACCCACTCTGGTCTCGAACTCCTGACCTTAAGCAATTCACCCATCTTGGCTTCCCAAAGGGCTGGGATTACAGGCGAGAGCCACTATGCCTGGCCTACCTGAGAATTTGTGATTCTGCTTTATTTTATTTTTTGAGACAGAGTTCCACTCTTGTTGCCCCGGCTGGAGTGCAATGGCGCGATCTTGGCTCACTGCAACCTCCGCCTCTGGGGTTCAAGCGATTCTCCTGCCTCAGCCTCCTGAGTAGCTGGGATCACAGGTGTGTACCACCATGCCCGGCTAATTTTGTTTTGTATTTTTAGTAGAGACGGGGCTTCACGTTGGCCAGGCTAGTCTTGAACTCCTGACCTCAAGTGATCCACCCACCTCAGCCTCCCAAAATGCTGGGATTATAGGTGTAAGCCACCGTGCCTGGTCCTCAACTTTATTTTTTTAAAGGTGAAGTTTTTTTTTTTCTTTTATTTTTCTCCATCCCAGATTCTTCTGGACCATTCTCTGCCCCTGGCCAACCCTCTGTATTATTATGAATACTAGACTTACTCATGTTTTTCCTATATTTTCTACATATCCACTTTTTGATACATACTGCTGTTTTTACTTAAATATCTCTGAAGATGATTTTAAATGCAAAATTTTAGTAGGTTGTGTAAACATTCCAATACAGAAAGCAATTCACCTAGCAGATGGAAAGCACAGGTCAGATGTCAGAAAGAAGGAAAAAACTTGACCAGAAAAAAAGAGAATCTGCTACTAGAAATGGAGTGAGATTTGAGTCAGTATAGGTCAGAAATGGAAAGAAGGTCTTCAGAAATAAGAAGAGCAGGAAATTTAAAACATTTCTTGTACGTGTCTTGTTCACTTATTCACTCATTCAACAAATATTTCTTGGACAACTTCTCTATACCTGGAACTATTCTAAGTATTCAGGATACATTCATGAACAAAATCAACAACATCCCTGCTTTTAAAAAGCTTTCCTTCTGCAGTGCAGAGATAGATGATCAATTATACACTTAATAAAGAAATAAAGTATATAGTATCTCAGAAGCTGATAAATGCTAAGGAACGAAGTGCCAGAGGATCAGTAGCTGCAGAGCTAAATGAACTGGGCAGAGGAGGCATTCTTGATACAATGATATTTGAGCAAAGATTTAATGACACTGAGAGAGATAGCTATGCATGTCTAGGGACAGGACATCCCAAGTGGAGCAAACAGACCACACAAAACCCTAAAGGTGCAAGCACAGATGGGCTTAAAAAAAGTGGCTGGATCAAAGTGAGGAAGATGAGAGTTGTAGGGAAGGAGGCCATAGAAGTAACTGTGACTGTCCAGGTGCAGTGGCTCACAGCTGTAATCCCAGAATTTTGGGAGGCCAAGGCAGGCAGATCATGAGTTCAGGAGATCGAGACAATCCTGGCTAACATGGTGAAACCCCATATCTACTAAAAATAAAAAAATTAGCCAGGCATGGTGGCACTCACCTGTGGTCCCAGCTACTCAGCAGCCTGAGGCAGGAGGATCACTTGAACCCAGGAGGTGAAGGTTGCAGCGAGCCGAGATCGCGCCACTGCACTCCAGTCTGGGCGACAGAACGAGACTCCGTCTCAAAAAAAATGCAACTGATTTATTCTTGTTATCACCAGCATTAAACACAGTACACAGTACTTAGCATAGAGTCGGTGTTCAGTGCATGCTAGACAAACAAGTGAATAAACAAGTGGAAGTATAAGCAGAATTTAATAGCATTTCCTACCATTTAAATGAGCCAAGTGGGTGGAGTGGAATTACATCTATGGCCTAAGATAGCTAAATGTCAGTGAATTAGATTTGTTTTAATTTTTCTGACATGAGAAAGAGTTTAGATAATAATTTAGTTGTTCCAGTGTTTTGTGTCATGAGACAAGACCATTAGTGTCACTATGTCTGATCTGGTTATTTCATGCTTGTTTCATTTTCCTTTCCGCTATTTTCATTTGCTCCTCCATTTATGGCTCTATTCACTTCGACTCCCATTTCTCTTCCATTCTTAACTTCTCACTCAACAGTTGTCAGTGCTTGTGGAACTGGCAATGTGTAGCAAGTCTACAAAGTGTTGGATTAACAGCAGCAGAATTTCCAGATAGAGCTGAGATAATAAGAGGCAGGTAGAAAGACTTATACTGCATTGTGTTGAACCTTTGTAAGGCTAACAGCAAGGATGCAAACAAAATTTCCTCCCGTCATCAAAAATACCCCATCCCTTTCTACTCATCTCAGTGTGTTCTGGCAAGAGTGTGCATATCCCCCTGCTGGCTAACCTCATGTAGAGGCTGATCCTTTTATAGATTTTTAACTTATCTGCAATTAACTTCATAAAGCAACCTCTAGTCCAGATGTTTCAGCATAATGAAAAGGAGGGGGAAAATGATTGGATTTTACTAGATCTATTGGGATCTTAAATCCTGATATGATTTAACATCCCCCACAAACCTACCCACCATAAGGGTTCATTTTTTCCCACAAAGATGAGACTTCATTTCTCTTCTGAAAGTAAAGTTAAAATGACTTTGAAAGGAGCTCGAGGTTTTGTACACCTTGGTAGCATTTGGAGAATGAATGCTGTACTTCTCTCTACCACCACCTGCAAGAGGAAGCAGAGACCAAATATCTAACTGGAACATCTGTTTTCTAAGATTGCTTTTTGACATTTGTTATTATTAGATTAATGCTTACTCGTTAGAAAAACAAAAACAGACACATACTATATAAAAGACTAAACTAAAACGTCAATGTCCCAAACCCAACTTCACTTTTCCTCAGAGGCTTTCAATGTTAACAGTTTGGAGTGAATTATCCAAAAGAATTTTTGTGCCTAGTCAAATATACATATAATTTTTTAATGCATTCAAACCATGCACATTTGCCTGCATTTATTCACTTGACATCATTCCATGTTGTTACACGTGGAGCTACTTCATTCTTTCTCATGGTGGCATAGTATTGCTTAGGTGAACACACTATAAGGTATTTAGCTGGTCTTTTCTTGATGATGTTTCCACTTTATCATTATTGCAAATTATGCAAGAAATTCCTGTGCATAAATATTTGTTTATTAAAATGTATTTTTAAAATATTTTTTACTATTTTTTTGAAAATAAACTGTAAAGGAATCTGTAAGAAATAACTGCAAAACAATTCTTATTTCATGAGGCCCTAAAAATAGGGGCAGGTCATCTTTAATCATTTTGTTTTCTTTTTAGAGAAGAGGAAAATTGTGGTAAGCTGAAAGTTTTTAAGATTCTTGAATATAGAGAAAAAATATATGAAAATATAACTCCTCTTCAATTTGGAGTTTCATTTATAGCTCTGCTTTCAACAAAAGATCCTTGTTAGTTCATGCTTCACTAAAGTACCAGTCTTGAAAGAGACACTGAAATGCATTTTCAGGTTTCTCAAAGCAGATGTCCCAACTTTTATGAAGGCCATTTAAGTATTATGGATCTATGCAAAGCTTAAATAAGGTGATTTCTATGACTCTGTATGAAGTATTTACCTTCCTGCTTTATAAAGCCCTCCACAGTCTGATGTCACCTTGATAGTCAATTTTATCCAGCAGTTTGCTGGTAAATGTTTAACAATTGGTATATATGTATACCATATACATACACATGAGTTTTTATAAATTTTACTGATATAAAGGATATGGAGCATACCATATAAAAGGTATATATACATCTTCATCATATAAAAATGATTTATAATTATTAATGAAATATGCAATACACTTTATTCCAAATAACTAATAGATTCTTCTGTAATGCTCTTGCTGATTTTTACTAATTTTTGCTTAACTCTTTTATTCATAGCCTATCTATCTTTGCAATGGAAATGAATGTAGTTCCAACATTGGTTCATATTTATTTTACCTAAACAAGCAAGACAAAAGGGAAACAGTGAAAACCTATGTGAGTACTTGAGCTGTGTGAAGACATGATCATTAAGAACATGAACGACTGACTTCCTTTTTACATTCAAATAACACCATTTAAATCCTGGAGGACAATTTCCTAAATTCTATGTGCTATTCACAACGTAATGACTACAGACATGACACACATTTAAGTTTAATGTGTGTTATCACTTTCTGTATCACTTTCTTAAATCTAGAAATAAAACAATAAGCTAAATCGGACTTTTAGCATTTGGTGACATTCATATAATAATAGACTTTAAGTTACCCAGGTGACCCTACTGAACAAAGAATTGGGAAGAGATGTGAAATATCATACTGTTATGTATCACTTCTGCCAAGCAGACAAAATAGAAATAGGTAATAGTAAAAGGTATGAATTACAAAGTGATGAGTTTTTAATGTGTGTTTTGTTTTTAACACAATTAATTTAAATTTATATAATTTAATTTTTAATCATGCTGTCTTCAAAAACTGACTCACAAAATTTTTGGAAATTTAATTACTGGATTTATGAGCCAGTGCAAGTAGCTCAGCTCACTACTGGTTTATATCTTTTTCCAAAGTGTAAAATCCATTACATTAAGAACTGTCCCTCAATGCCCAACAAGGCTGATGGCCAGAAAGAATTTTAAGTTTCAGTCGTGCAAACTTTAAATAGTTTGCCTTTTTTTTTTTTTTTTTTTTTTTTTTGTAAAATGAGTATAACGGGTTTAAGTACTTTTAAAGTAAGAGAAAAGAATGACTGATACAGTTTTCGTAGCTCTTGGGATTCTAGCAAAACTCTGTTATTCACCTTCTTCTCTTACGGACCAAGCTGAAATTACTAGCAAAGGAGGACAGTATCCCATGCAAAGATGTGTTGTAACTTCTAATAAGAAATCAGCCTTGAACATGACAATGTGTTCAGCTAATAAGTGGTTTTTGGAGTTTAATTTAAACTTATTTCAAAATTTTACAGTTTTCTTCCAGGATCAGAAAAAAATGTAAAATAAAAAACTCCACTTTTTAATAAATATTCAAATAGTACAGCCATGGTAGATTCATCTCCTGGTTTTTTGTCCTGTCACCTCTCACCAATATACCTTTGACCACTAAGTTCTACCTCTTGTCTCTTCAATTATGTAGCGGACAAGAAGCCCCCCCTTTCCTCCATATTACTGGAATACTTCACTTCTTGTGATGGTTATTACGGTGAGCACTTATACATTTTATTACTTATTCTTATTTCTCTTCTAGGAAATGTACTTTTCTTCAACTAGATCTTTAGGAACTAAACTCTTTAAATAATTTTAGTTTGAATATCCAATTGAAAGTGAATTAGCATTAACTGGGCAGAATATACCTAACTAGAGACTAAGGAGCGTATTTCCTGCAGAACTAGGGCAATCACTGAAACAGTGAGCTTGCTTTGGGGGTAACACAGTTTCACCTCGGCAAGGAGGATGACTTTGCAGTTCCTCCACAGCATTTTGCTTTTTATGTTTTCATTTAATGGTGTGACATCGTATGACAATTATCATTATTTTTGGTCCAATTTTCCCTCTGAAGCAGCTTTGACACAGATCAATGCATCTCAGTGTCGGTTTTTATGGAGCTGCAACATCAGAAACTGACAGCTGGAAATCTTAATTGGTCCAGTGACAGAAAATATAATGACTGCTCACAGTGACTTATTTTATCTGACCTTGTGTTTAATTCAAAGGGAAATTTTAATCTCACTATTGGAAAAGAAAAAGTTGTGGGTCGATGAGTGGGGCAGATCAGCCAGAGAAAGGCCCTTCATTTGGAAAGAAATTACTACTAGTTGTAGGGCTGTCATTAAATTAGGGTTTAAGTGCTGGTCTTGAATGACGGATACCAAGGGTCTCCATGCCTATTTGAACTGCCAACCATTCTGCTGTGCCTGTCATTACAAATGGCAGCAGGCACCGAATGCAACATGGAAGGTTGCCCACAAGTGACTGGCTGGAGGCCCTATTACAAAGGCCACCAGACAGCTGTCAGACAGACTGGCATTTGATCATTACTGACTTGGTACAGAGCCCAGTGACTTTGACCCAGAGGCAAAACGTTCCCTATAATACCACCCAAATTGTCTAATACTTGTGGTCCTGGAGATAAAGCTATTTCTAGAATAAGAACATCAGATCTGTCCTATTGAATTCAGCTATTAAACTAAGATTTCAACTATCTTATTGGTATTTAAACACTGGTATATCAAGAAAGTATTAAACCCCCAACATCTTTAGTTCATCTTAGGCAAAGATGTATCAGAGAGAAGGATATGGTATGAAGTGAAAAAAAAAATGCTAGACTTAGATTGAGAAGATATCTTTGTGCTTCACTTCAAGGTTTACCTAATTCACTGGATACTTACGAGAACTAAATGGCAAATGTATATATATAAATGCTTGATTAACTTGATGATAACCATGAGGTTGAAAATGACAATAGCCATGGAAGTGTTAATGGTGGTGAATTAAATGTTTTTATTCTACAAACATATTAATAGTTCTTATCATATAAAAGATACCAGGGACACTGTTGGCCAAGGATGTAGTATGTAATAGTTAAAAGCGTTGACTTTAACATTTAAACAAAAAAGTAAAATAACAGCCTGGCTCAAAATTCTGCCTCCAACACTCATGAACTGGCAAGCTATAGTTTCTATATCTGTAACGTTAGTACTCACTCCATTCCGGTTGTTTATGTTACTTTCAATTTAGTAAGCATTAAGTTAGTGCATTCTTTAGGAACTTATTCACCAGATTGACACTAAAGAGTGTTCCACTCAGTTTCTCTGCCAGATGTGTCTCTGTTTTAGTCCCCCAGGAAGAAAAATCAATATTCAGTTTTTTTAAAATGGAGATAGAGTTCAGAGCAAGATGGGAAGAATGATAAGACAAGGATGTAAGTCTGGCCTTGAAAGACAGAGAGATGTGAGGGAAGTTGGGTGGAAAAGTCCTAGATTGCCATAAAGATGAAAGAAGATTCAGCAAGGCTGTCAGGGAGTTCTTGAGACAAAGTTGACTGTCAGAGGAGTCTGTTGTCTTCCAGAGGCCATGCTCAAACACTGGCTTGAAGAACCTTGAGGGAAAACATGGCCTCAGTACAAATGTGGCAATTGATTTCAGAGCATAGCAGCTGGGTCCCTTGGTCAATTAAGCTCTCTGAAGTCTGAGATCTGTGAAGCTTTCTCATGGTCGGCACCATCTCTTTGCCTTTGCATACTGTGATTGCTTTCAAACTGTAATTAACTTATTCAATCCTTCCATTTAATAATACATCTATTCATAATATTTGCTAGAATGCTCCGGATGTTGGCTAATGTTTACTGCCTATCTGTTTACATCCTTTGGATGTTTTCTGCTCTTCATAAGCAGTTAATAAGTAAACGTCATCTCCTTTACTTATCTATCCTCCCCAAAGAGTAGATTCCTCAGAAGTCCACCAAATATCTGGACCTGGTGCTTCATTCTTCAACCTTTTGAGATGCTCACTTCCTGTAAGGAACGAGTTCTGCTCTACTGGGAAAATTCAACATTGATATAGGATCAGAGTGCCCATCTGGGCTTCATGGCACCTGCGCCTTGTGCCTTCTATTAGGTACAGCCCTTTGGTGGAGCCCATCAATTTTTTTAACCATTGATTTCCCTTTATTAGTGAAAAGTAAAGTTTCCCTCAAGTGTCATTTTTATTCAGCATGAAGAACTTCATTTCACATTTCTTGTACAGCGGGTCTGCTGGTGATATTTTCTTAGTTTTCTTTCATCTGAGAGTATTTTGCTTTTATTCCTGAAGGACATTTTTGCTCAATATAAAATTCTAGATGAACAGTTCTTCTCTTTCAGTATATTACTTAAATATGTTGTTCCACTATCTTCTGGTCTTCATAGTTTCCAATGTGACATCTGTAATAATTCAAATTGTTGTCTCCCTGGGATGTGCCATTTTTCTCTAGCTGAATTAAAGAATTTTTTTAATATTTAGATTTCAACAATTTTATTATGATTGTCTAAGCATAGTTTTCATTGAGTATATCTTTCACCAAATTGGGAGAATTTTCAGCCATTATTTTCTCAATATTTTGAGAAATATTTCTCAAATATTTTTTCTGCACCTATCTGTTTTTCTGATTCTGGAACTTCGGTGACACGTATTTTAGACCTTTTGACATTTTCTTACAGTTTTCTGGGTTCTGTCATTTTTTTCTTTCTTTCTTTCTTTGTTTTAAGTTCTGGGGTACATGTGCAGGATGTGCTGGTTTGTTACATAGGTAAATGTGTGCCGTGTTGGTTTGCTGCACCTGTCAACCCATCACCCAGTTGTTAAGCCCGGAGTGCATTAGCTATTTATCCTGATGCTCTCCTTCCCCCATCCCCCAACCACCAGGCCCAAGTGTGTGTTTTTCTCCTCCCTGTGTTCATGTGTTCTCATTGTTTAGCTCCCACTTATTAAGTGAGAACACGTGGTGTTTGGTTTTCTGTTCCTGCATTAGTTTGCTGAAGATAATGGCTTCCATAACAGCTTCCAGCTCCAACCATGTCCCTGCAAAGGACATGATCTCACTCCTTTTTATGGCTGCATAGTATTCAATGGTGTATGTGTACCACGTTTTCTTTATCCAGTCTATCATTGATGGGCATTTGGGTTGATTCTGTGTCTTTGCTATTATGAATAGTGCTACAGTGAACATACGTGTTCATGCATCTTTGTAATAGAATGATTTATACTCCTTTGGGTATATACCCAGTAATGGGATTGCTGGATAAAATGGTATTTCTGGTTCTAGGTCTTTGAGGAATCACCACACTGTCTTCCACAATGGTTGAACTAATTTACATTCCCACCAACAGTGTAAAAGTGTTGCTTTTTCTCCACAGCCTTGCCAGCATCTGTTGTTTCTTGGCTTTTTAATAATTGCCATTCTGACCAGTGTGAGATGGTATCTCATTGTTGTTTTGATTTGCATTTATCTAATGATCAGTGATGATGAGGCTTTTTTTCGTGTGTTCATTGGTTACATAAATGTCTTCTTTTGAGAAGTGTCTCTTCTTGTACTTTGCCACTTTTTAATGGGGTTGTTTTTTCTTGTAATTTTTTTTAAGTTCCATGTAGATTCTGGATATTAGACCTTAGTCTTTCTATAAATAGATAGATTGCAAAAATTTTCTCCCACTCTATAGGTTGCCTGTTTAGAGCCTATCAATATTCTTGTCCCACCTTTCTTGATCACATATTTGCTTCTGTGTCAACAAGGACTGGTTTTTACTAGTGGAAGACACAGACTTTGTTTTGTGTAGGAAGTTTTACAGCTGTCCGCCTTTGCTCTTTCACCAAGAGAAAGTCAAAGCGAGGAAAGTAATCAAATGATTCAGATGTCAGAATTTATTCTGAAAGATGCTGGCATTATTACTACACATTATAACAACACTGGCTCTGCGTGATACCAGACTTGTGATTCAAAGTGGAATTAAATTTGACTTTTACCATTTTTGAGTAGCAGATAAACCCTAACCCATATTTCACTCCCTCAGAGTCTTGCTATTTCCTGAAATGGAGATCATTTCTTCATTTTAGGAGGAGGCTTCTTCCAGGCATATAGTGTACTTCTCAAAAAGGCTTGTTAAAAGAAAGAATGAATAAATAAATGGATGAATGAGTGAGCTTATTTGAGGAATTTGGTGCTTTAAAATTACATGTCTTGGCCAGGCGTGGTGTCTCATGCTTCTAATCCCAGCACTTTGGGAGGCCGAGGTGGGTCTCTTGAAGTCAGGTCACTTGAAGGGAGGCCGAGGTAGATCACTTGAAGTCAGGCAGAGGTGGGCAGATTACTTGAGCCTGGCCAACATGGTGAAACCTCGTCTCTGCTAAAAAAAAAAATAATAATAAATTTAAAAAAAAAATTACCTGGGAGTAGTGGCAGACACCTGTAATCCCAGCTACTTGGGAGCCTGAGGCAGGAGAATCACTTAAACCCAGGAGGGGGAGGTTGCAGTGAGCCGAGATCGCACCGCTGCACTCCATCCTGGGCCACAGAGCAAGACTCCATCTCAGAAAAGATCATATTTTATGTTTCCTCTGTGATATATAAAATGAAGTTTTGGGTATTGAGTTCGTTTATTACCAAATAATCCCCAGAATAATCAAACCAGACTATGGGAAAACTGAAAAGAACACATATCACCTGTTCTATTTTATTCAAAAAACTGAGTACTGAAGGGAAGTGACTGGCCCAAGATCATATAGTTAACGAAACAAAGTCTATCTCTTGCCTTCCTATCTATTCTCTTTTAACTAAACCATGCTGCTTTCCTTGTTCACTTTTTATTGTTCATTTGAAAAGGGACATTCGCTGGTTCTCAAAGTATACACAAACCTCATTTGAATATTCCATAATCCATTCAAAGTCATAAAGGCACAGTGAATTTTCCAAAGAAAACTCATCAAATCATTCATTTATTCATTCATTCAATGAAGACTGAGAGCTTATTGTGTACGCTATGGGCTAAGAATATAGTAGCACATTGAGCAGATTCCTTCCCTATTGGGGTTTACAGTCTAGTTCCTGTTCAGAAAAAAAGTGTTCCATTTATGACTGTTATTCACTGGCTATGTAACCTTGAGTGAATTTCTTAATTCCCTATTTTCTTGTCTGAATAAGGAAGACAGTAAATCTCACTTTGCCTTATTGTTGGGAGGACCAAAAAGGTAATGTCAGCAAGTCACTTAGTGCCAGACACAAAATCATAAATTGATACAGGGTGGCTTTTGTAATAATTAACTCTGAGTATTCCAGTTTCACTCATTTTAGCACCATCATTTTTCCCCTTCCAAGAGATGCAGAATGATGTAAGTTGAAGCTCTACCCTGTGTAATCAGTATCTGCTTACTAACTTCTAGCCATACTGACTGTTTTTCTGTTCCACAAACATTCCTAGCTCCTTCTTCCTTTAGGACCTTGGTATCTGACCCTGTGCCTGGAACATCCCTCCCTCCCAACCCCCATTTTGATCCCCTACTGCTTTCTCATCTGCCTCTACTCCTGCTCATCTTTTTATCTCAGTGTAATTATCACTTGGCAAGACATTCTAACTTCCCAGGCTAAGTTAAATCATTCTTACACATTCTTACAGCTAGGGCCAGATACAAAATTTGTAGAGCCCAGTGCAACATGAAAATATTTAACCCGTTGTTTAAAAAGTAAAACAAAAGCATGAAGGTTTTCTCTCTCTTTCTCTGCCTCTCTCAGCCTGTCATGGTGGGTTTATTGCTATTGTTATTATTTATTGTTGTTCTGAGTAAAAATAAAATACAATTTTAAATTATAAACATAGATTTTAACATAAACTTTATATTGCATAGTACAAGTTTTAACTTCAAACATAAAAGCATTTAACACATATGCAAAAATAAGAGTTATAATTTCTCTTTCATAGCTCATACATGTGTATGCATTTCATTCTCACTAGATCAGTGGCAGTGTTGCACAAAGCTAACTTCAATGCTTTTATTTCCTTTCTTGATAGGCACAGTTTCTATCCACTCTCTCTCCTTTCAGCCTTACTGATTGATAAGGAAAAATTGAAAGAAAAAGGAACTATGGGTTAACTTATCTCCACTTTGCTTCAAGACCATCATTTTCTGCATAAGAGGCTAGCTGTTACAGGGAAGTAACATGAGTAACAAAAATAAGACAGGGCTCTTCAGTCATTAATATTTTTTCTGCATTCAAAGTGAGTTCTGGTTAGAACATAAAGTGTTGCCTCTAAGGCCCATCAGTACAATAGCTTACCCGGTCATTGTGTAACATACTTATCTTTAATTCACTTTTAGTCTCACTGAACTCACATATTGCAGGTCCGCTGGAATTCTGTGCTACATATGAATGGGGAAGCAAGGAAGGGTGGACACTCATATTGCACTGTCTTCTCTCCCCATGCACGTGTTCGATTGCACCACTGCATGTCACTTACAAAACACAATTTCAAAGGCAAAATTAGGAATATCAAAATAGCAATGAGAGAGCGTTAAACCAAGCCATTGGCTCTTCTGAGCATGAGCGTGTATGTGACTACACAGATTCTATACTGGTGAATCTGGCTCTTGTTATAGCGCGCTGTACTTTTCCACTAAAGTTCTTATATTGTAATTATATATTTATAATGGTGTTTAACATATGCCTCCATGATTAAGCCACAAACTGCATGAGGGCAGTGATTTTATACTTCTCATTCACCTCTCCTCAGTAAATGTCTTTGAGTGTATGAATCAACAGATGGAATACATGGCTGGACAGACTAGGAGTTTAAAATCTTCATAAACAGTTTCAAAAAGTGACTTGAAATTAATGATGGGAGTTAATATTTATGTATATAATTCGAATTTGTGAGTACTTTCCATAGCTGTTTATTCCACTTCTCCTGGGGTTTTGTTTCACCTTCTAATTCTGTCTGCTCTGCTTGATCAAAACTTGGTCACAAAAAGAATCAATAGGAGTTCCATCCCTTCAGAGAGAAGATCCCTTATTCTTCTCCTCTGGTTGTGTCTGTGCATGTGTTAAGGAATACATGAATTCCATGCTTAAAGAAAGAAGCTGTTCATTTTATTAATAATGGAGTTTCACATGAATCAAGTTCCAAAAGGGAATGTTTCTTCTATTTTTATAGGTGTTTTTTTTTTTTTAATTAGCCACACAAAGAAAAAGAAGAGTTCATTTAACTATGTCAAAGCCAATAGAGATTCACTGCTATTTACTTTCTTTTGTATAAATTTTAATGCATTTTTAATTCCACACCACTGGTTGGCAAACCAACCATTACAGTTACTGCTTCCCTATAATGCATTTCAGTCCTTTCTAATAAGCCTAAACTTCAAGATGGCTTATCATTATCTCTGTAAGCTACTAGAAATGGATTTCCTCCCTGAACTGCTGGGTCCTGCAGCACTCCTGCTAATGAAAGTGGATTTGGAAATGCTATTCAAATAAACAAAACCACTGATTTTTTTTTTTAAGCCAGAAATAATGTTCAGCAAAATCTGTAATCTCACATTCTGACCTTCCTTGCAGAAGTTATTCATTTGAATACCAATCCTCTGGTTCCCAGTGCCTGTGCTTGCTTTCTTTTACAACACAATTTTAAAGGGAGCCATCCAGTTATGTAAGTCTAGAATTTCCATGAACTTTAAATGTAAAATGAAACATTTAAAGACAAATATGATTTCATCATCTGTTAGCCATAAAAGAATAGGCATGTGTTATATGTAAATATTGTTGCAGAATCATCTGTGTAGAGTTAAATAAAGAAATATGTTTAGATCTAATATTTATGTAATAGATTGACACAAAATGATGAAAATTGTGCATAATTCTTAGACTTTAAATAACATTAAAATTCACGATTTAAAAGAGAGAATCAAGACCTTGGGATTGAGAAGACTGAATTTTGGTCGGTAGTTGTGCCACTGATATGATTTACTATTGATTCAAACATATTTTTGGCATATATGTCAAGAGTTTTTTGATAAAGAAGATGAACATAATTTCTGATCCTGGGAAAGTTTCAGGTAGGGTCAGTGATTTAAGCAAGTTACTTTTCCATTCTGGGCTTTTTTGGCTTTAAAACATCATTCACTTCATTACATAAATATATTCTGCATATTTATTAGAGAATGTCCAAGTGTTACAATACACACAGAAATAGATTTTACATAACTGCTAATTTGAAGGAACTGATATCCCACACATAATTAGTTATGAAGATAGAATATATGAAGCACCACAGGGACGTTTAGCTAACATGCCCTGAGAATGAGAAGTGAACAGAGGGGTTTGGATAGTGAAATCACAACTCCCTTGAGGGGACAACCTTTGAATGAGGCTGTGAGAGATGTAAAAGATTTACAAATGGTGGGAATGTTAAGCAGAGAGGGTAGAAGAATACTTCAGGCAAGGAAGACTCAGGGCAACCATATAAAATAATCCCATTTGGCCGAGTGTAGGGTGTGTGAATGCATTGTGTGTCCTCTCCCTCTTTCCTTTGATTGCCTCGTCTGAGGCAGTCCAAAGATTGTTATCTTGATGGAGCTTCCTCTCTTCCTGCTAGGCTAGGCCTTTCCATGAAAACACCAATCACTTTCTGCTGTGCGCCCAGCTTCGAACGTGATGAACTGTTACCTGATTATTATTTATGATTCTGTTAGTCTTAGTAGATTTCAAGTTCCTCTAAGGCAATTACTCTGTCTTTTTCTTTTAATAGTCTTCATTGTCTAGATGAATTCTGGCTAAATAAATAGGGAGCTGAATTGAGTTGGAATCAAAAGAATGTGTACATGCAAAAATGGATTGGCACTAGATATCAAGAGCCTTGAATGCCATGTTTAGAAACTGAAGTTCTTTTCTCTGAATATAAAAATGATAGCTAATAATTTTTGTTCTGGACACTATTTTAAGTGGATTCATATTTTAGATAGTCTAGTCTTAACAACAACACAATGACTTAAACAATGTGATTATTCCAATGTTAGAGTAAGAAAACTGAGTCCTGGTGTTTCAGGGACTGCCCCAGAATCACAAAGTAAGTCGGGGTGGAGGCAGAATTTGAGCCCTCATAGCCTAACTCCAGGACAAATGCTTTTAACTACAATGCAGAATTGTGCTGCAGAAAAAAATAATTTGGCAGAAATATTTAAGGTGAATGGGATGGGAGATGGCCAAGTCAAGCCCTTCAGTTTGGAAGTAATGGCAAAAGAAAGAAGGAATGAGTGCTTGCATTATGATGATGGAGTTGAAAAATGAAAAAGATGAGATGAATTTGTTGTTCATCCAGAATTTTTAAAAATTGCTAAATCATTACATGTAAGAAGGAGATAAGATTTAAAAACAAAAGACTATACAATTTTGAGCCCATGTAACTGGAAGACAGTCTCATTCAAAAAAAAAAAAAAAAAAGGAAAACCAGGAAAGAAGCAAACTCGCTAAGGGAAATAGTATCTGTGTGATCAATAACACCATTTATTTACTATGTATGAATTACAGAAGTCTGAACGTGTCATCCTTTTGTAATTTCTATTCCTTAGAGAAAAGGAACTGTTTAAAATAAAGCTTATTATGTACCATTGTTGTTATGTGTATTTTGCAGAGATTTTTTTTCAAGACAAAATTATGACTTATTTTTTAAAATAATGGCATATGTAAAAGTTTCTTTTGTGAGGCCTAGAAAGAAATCTAAAAATATGGCTTAAATATAGACATGCCATCATAGCAAAATAAGAGTTTCTGCCATTAGTCTTTTAACAGATAACCCCCCAAAAAGCAGTATTATTTGAAAAAAAATAGTATTTTCATATATTTTAACATTAAGAAATTTACTAAACCTCAATAAGTCTGTTTTCTCACCTACAAAATGAGAACAGTGTTAGAACTAATTTCATAAGGTTATTGAGAGGATTGAATAAGACGTTATATACAAAAGGCTTAGCACACAGTAAACACGTAACAATACTAGCTATCATGGTTATATTATCTCTATCAATTTTTATTTTTTACTGAATTTCCTGATAGGCTGGAGAAATAATCATGAGAGTAGCTAATATTTATTACAAGGTAATATATAGGTGATTGTTTTATGACTATAATTACAGTAATCTTACATGCTTTCCTCTTAAAACCTGCATCAGTAAGCATTTGCTTTATCTTATGGCTTGAGAAGGAGAAAGATAGCAAATAATTTATACATATTTTATATTCAGAATTTATACTCCATACTATCCATTCAGCACTCTGGATCTGATGTAGAAATAGTTAGGAAAGAAAGAATAAGTTAATGTTCAAAAAGAAGAAATAAATACATTCCGGAGCAGTGAATCTTCAACGTGCTTAGATAATGGATCTCATGCAAATGTGGTATTATTATCTAAAACACCAAATGGAGTTTTTCAAGTAACATAGATTTTTTATGTATTTTCCATCTGAAAATCTGGGAACAATTTTACTACATTGAATCATTACTGTGCCGATTAAAAATACTCTAAAATCTCAGCTCTGTGAATACAAGTCAACAAAAAGTGAACTAAGTAAGCACATATGACTTTGCATTTTTCCAGTAACAATTTTGCCACACATTTTATTATCTTTTAATGCTCCAGATGTCTGACAACAATAAAATTCAAAAAGCATATATTCAAATAATATAAATTTTAGTCAACATTATCAATCAATTCTTGCCCACCACCCCACAAAATGAGAATCCTGACTTACTTTTATGATATCAGGAGATGACAGTCCTGTTTGTCAATCACCAATGTTCTTTCTGAGGATAGCTTCTGAATCACAACACATAAACAAGAAAGCAAGGGAGAAAACTTACTTAAGTAAGATGTGGTGATATGGCTTTAATTGCAACACTTTAAAAAAAAGAGATAGAAGCGATATTTTCTCATGGGCATAATAGGAATCAATGGTTAGATGTGACTGCCAAGAAAGCTAATTGGACTTAAACTACATTAACAGTAAAATTATCGCTAAAGCAAAAAAAATATGACATTTCTTTCTGCTCTGAAATGGAAAGGCAACACCTACGTTACTGGATTCAGTTCAAAATTTAGAACTTTTACCTGGCTAGAAACAGACAATTAACTTTCAGGATTTTGCCACCAGTATGGTGATGAGCAATGATACAAAAAAAGGGCCTTGTTCCTACACTTAGATCATGGAGACACCCAACCCAGCAAACCACTCTTAACCCAGGCCTCCATGCAGCAGAGAAGCAGGGAAATAAAAAGAATAGAATAGAAAACATGAATTCAATAAGATATAAATGTGCTATTTAGTGACTGGAGAGTTGACAACATGAAAAGACCTATCATCTAGACACAGTATTCATTACAGTAGCTGCTAGCTACAGGTGATTTTTGAGCAGTTGAAATATGGCTAGTGTAAATTGAGAGGAGCTGTGAAAGTAAAATACATAGTAAACTTTGATGATTTTGTGTAAAAAATATTTTATTTATAATTTTTATATTGATTACATGTTGACTTAATAATGTTTGGGGTATTTTCAGTTAAGTAAGATATAATGGTATTCCTGTTTCTTTTATGATATTTAAATGCAGCTACTAAAATTTTTGAAATACATATGTATCTTATATTTCTATTATGCAGCATTTTTCTAGACTAATGGTCAGCATTTTTTTTTTCTAGAAAGAGCTAGATGTCTTTATAACAACTACTCAACTCTGTCATTGTAGTGTGATACAACCATAGGCTATATGTAAACAAGTACATGTGGCTGTGTTCCAATGAAACTTTATTTATAGACACTAAAATTTGTTTTTCTAATTGATTTATTTTAATTGACTAATAAAATTGTAGATATTAATTGTGTACAAAATGATGTTTTGAAATATGTATACACTGTAAAATGGCTAAATCAAACTAATGTATGCATTACCTCACACTTTTTTTTGTAATGAGACTTATTTCTGTTTTCAATTATTTGAGGAACCTCTATATTATTTCCCATAATGCCTATACTAATTTACATTCCCACCAACAGTGATCAAGTATTCCCTTTCTCCATATCATTTCTAAAACTTGTTGTTTTCATCTTTTTTATGTTGGCCATTCCAATAGATATGAAGTGATATCTCACGGTAGTTTTGATTTGTGCTTTCCTGATGATTAGTGATGTTGAGCATTTTTATATATACCTATTGGCCATTTGTGAGAAAAATCTATTCAGGTCCTTTGCCCATTTTTAATCAGGTTTTCTTTGTTTGTTTTTGCTATTGAGTCATTTTAGTTCTTTTATATACTTTGGATATGAACCTCTCATCAGATATATGGTTTGCAAATGTTTTCTCCAATTTTACAGGTTGTCTCTTCACTCTGTTGAGTATTTCCTTGGCTGTGCAGAAGCTTTTTAGTTTGATATAATTTAATTTGTCTGTTTTGGCTTTTGTTGCCTCTGCTCTTGGGAAATATATCAATTGCCCAGACCAATTTCATGAAGTTTTTTTTTTCTGTTTTCTTCTGATAGTTTTTCGGTTTCAGGTATTACATTTAAGTACTTAATTCATTCTGAGTTGATTTTTTTAAATGATGTGAACTGAAGGTCTGGCTTCATTTTTCTGCATGTGGATATCTAATATTCTTAAAACCATTTATTTAAGAGAATGTCTTCCCTTATTATGTGTTCTTGGCACCTTTGTCAAAAATCAACTGACCATAAATGTGTGGATTTCTGGGCTCTCTATTCTGTTCCATTAATCTGTGTGTCTGTTTTTATCCCATAGCTGTTTTGATTGCTGTAGCTTTACAGTATATTTTAAAGTCAGGTAGTGTGATGCTTTCAGCTTCACTCTGTTTGCTTAAGATTGCTTGGGCTATTCAGGGTCTTTTGTGGTCCCATATGAATATTAGACTGTTTTTTATATTTCTGTGAAAAATGTCATTGGAATTTTTGTAGGGATTGCAGCAAATCTGTATATTGCTTTGGGAATGTAGAAATTTTAGCATATTAATTCTTTCAATCCATGAACATAAAATATCCAAATTTTTGTGTCTTCTTCAATTTTAGTAGTGTTTTATAGTTTTCATGGACATTTATAATTAAATATTATCATGTGTCACAATATATTACTTTTTAATTTTTTTCAGCAACTTAAAAATGCAAAAGCCATTTTGGGACATATAAAAACAGGCTATTCATGAACAGTAGTTTCCAAACCCATGTTGTAGAACTTACTCTGCATTTATTAACTTTAGTCTTGAGTAAAGTGACTTAATCTCTATCCTTTTATAATAATTATAATATTTACAGTTTCACTATAGACATCCCCCACCTCTTGGAGTTTCAAGTGAGGTAGCATATAAATAACTTTACAACTTGGTTAAGATAAAAAAAGATAAAGTTGGTCGAGGATAAAATAAACTGCTTCTAAATGTATTAGGGGCTTAAACGTAGATGTTTCCAAATAATGGTTTTTATACAGAGAAATTAAATGCTATGAGTGCAGTTTAATTAAATGTATAATACCCTATTTTAAATCCCAAACACGTTTGTGTTTTGTTATATGTTAATTAAATTATATTTGAAACATTGTGAGGGAAAATTCAACAAAAGATTTCAGAGTACAGTTTCGAACTTCTAGAATCGAAATAGTTTATTAATTGAAAACTGAACATTCATCAAAGAGCTTCAGTAGGAATCTCATATCTGATTGATAACATTTCTTTCTATGTTGGTGGTATAATACTGTAGGGTTCCAACACAAAGAATGAGATCATGAGAAACAGATGGATATAATTCTTCCTTTAGCTTTCATTGTACTGATAATGAATTATCTGCAATCTATCTGAACACATACTCGGTGATTGGAAATAAGTTGATAATTAATATTTTAAACTGTGATTTTAATAAATCCTCCCCCAAAATTTTCATTCTCTTTGTCAGTTCTTTTCATGCTCTTCAGCTGTGTTACAAGTATAGCATATGTGATGCAATTACATTGAATTTACATTTCTTTGGTTAATAAATTGGTCTCAATCACTAATGGATTCTTTATACTGATTGCATTCATATGTTGAATTGGTTTAAATTGCCTAACCATATTTCAAGGTTAAATACAAAAGTGTGTCAAGCTATTAATTTTGTGTTTCTGTTTTTGGTTTGAATGATGTAGGTAGTTGGAGCTAGAACAGGAGATTAAATTAATTTCTGCCATTGCCTTAGCCCAGCCTTTCTCTGCCTATAATAGATCTATGACATTTGTCCTCATTCCAGAAGATGAGGAAAACTCATCAGGATGAATGACCATCCTCATTAAACTGATGACTTTCAGGGAGATTTCCTTTGATCTTCATTCACTGAAACATTACCTCCCTGAAGAATTAGTTTAGCAATGAGAAATTTGTAACTGAATGAACACCAACCTAAATCAATCAAATCAACATAACTATTTCAAGGGCAAAAAGGAGAAAAATAGAGAGTGCCTTCCAGCTTCTGACAGAGAAATCAACATGTCTGAGCGGTAGTTTGGCTCCTGTGTGAGGAGCAAATATTTCCAATAGATGCTTTGCTTTCTCAAATCCACATGGCCTGAACACTTATGACTTTGTTTTGGAGGCTAAGAGGAATGAGGATAACTTTTGCATTTTAGAGCATACAATCCAACCGATCTATACAAATGTCTTTTGAATCTAGATCATAAGATTCCCTCAGTCTCTCCAGAAAGTAAAATTTCATTTGCAAAACAACCCTAATCCTTCAAGCTTCTATGAAAACCTAGGTAAAAGACAGGACAAAAAAATGCCTTTGCAAACAAGCACCAAGGGAATATGTGTAGCCCACATCCATCATCTGCAGTGTATCTCTTAGTACACATAAATTTGTCTTGGAGAAGGGGGAGCAACTCATAATGATTTTCTTCATCTTTGTGGGGATAGAACTTCAAAATTGGCCAATTACAGTATTCCATATTTCCTTGCTACTAGCCTTGGCATACAATAGTTGTCTAAATAGTAGGCAGAAGTATATTTTATTCGGTTAATGTTTATATTCCTGGTTGTATATAAATCAAACTTGCAAGTGAGATTTTGTTTCCAATACATAATATTTTAGAAAAAAAATTGTTGTGTTTTGCAATTATAAAACTAACATATGCATAATCTAGAGACTTTGGAAAATACTGAAATCAACCAAGTATAAAAATTACATACAGTACCACTACCCAGAAATGACTATTTATTTTTAAAATGTATTTCCTTCTAGCCTTTTTTCTACGTTGTTGCATTAATTTATTCAATTAATATATATAATGTCCAACACATACCAGGCATCACACTCTCATTTCAAAATATTATGGTGAATGATGTTGATACTTTGCAGTCACAGAATTTATCATTGAGTTAAAGAGACAAACAATTAAACTAATGTAAAATAATGTGCTTTGTGCTTTGACAGAATGAGTCAGAATATAATAGCCACACTTGGAAGGGAAGAAAACAAGCTCAAACTTGGAGGACAGCACAGAAGTCTTTATAGAATAAATACTAATTAAGCTTAGGCCTCTAAGACTGAGTAGCATTTAGTCAGGTGAAGAAGGAGGAAAAAAATAGAAAAGCTTTGATATACAGTAAATATTCAGTTAAAAGGTCTGGTGGATGTTCTAAGAAGTAAATAACAGTTTACCATAGCTTTAGAAAGTATAGAGGCTATTTGAATAAAGTTGGACTAGCTCAGTTGCAGTGGCCATCCCCCAGTGATCTGTGGATGTATGTTAATTCAGCTGTAGGAAAAGATGCTCTATAAAGAGATCCTATATACAGTATCACAAGCAAGATGGAAGTTTAGTATTTTCCTATGTAACCATACAGAGAAAGAAAAGTGGCCTACTGTGGATGGGGAGCTCTTGCCTACCGTATCGTCTAGAAACCAGGTTCCTTCTCTCTTGTGGTTCCTCCATTTTTTAGAGTATTGCTCACTTGGTCCCATAGTCAAATTAGCCCATCTGCACCAATTCTTGCTTCCAGCCTGTGGGAAAAGTGAGGAAGTGGGCAATACACAATTTCTTTTTGAGGAACTTACAAAGAAGTTTTGAGAAAATCTTGTAAGTTCCTCAAAAAGAAATTGTGTGTTGTCCACTTCCTTACTTTTGAGGAGTTGTATTTTGTTGACTGTGTCAACAATGTACATTCCTTTTTTTTATTTTTATTTTTATTTTTATTTTTTGGTAGAATATTGCTTTTGTCACCCAGGCTGGAGTGCTGCAATGGCATGATCTCAGCTCACCGCAATCTCTGCCTCCCAGGTTCAAGCGATTCTCCTGCCTCAGCCTTCCGAGTAGCTGGAATTACAGGTGCCCACCGTCATGCCCATCTAATTTTTGTATTTTTAGTAGAGATGGGGTTTCACCATGTTCGTCAGGCTGGTCTTGAACTCCTGACCTCAGGTGATCCACCTGCCTTGGCCTCCCAAAGTACTGGGATTACAGGCATGAGCCACCACGCCCAGCCAGATTCCATTTTTGATAGCTTGGTCACATAACCATTTTGGGAAATATCTCTACCTGTGTGCCTGTGTGGCCGAATGCCTTCAGCCTTAAGGAGGATATTCTCCCATTTGTAACAATATGGGTCAGCCAAAAGGACATCATGCTAAGTGACATAAGTCAGACACAGAAAGAAAAATGCTGCATGATCTCATTCGTACGTAGAATCTTTTAAAAAAAAAAGTTCAAATATATGTAGAGAGAATACAACAGTAGTTACCAGGGTTGGGGTTGGGGAGGGAGATGTAGGTCAAAGGAAATAAAAGGAGCAAATAAGTAGGATGAACAGGCTAAAAGATCTAATGAGGACTCTAGTTAATAATAGTGTGTTGTATTTAGAATTTTTGCTAAATGAGTGGCTTACAGCTACTCTTGCCTTGAGGGTGGCAGTGGAATTGGAAACTAAGATGATGGATATGTTAATTTATATCATTATAGTAACCTTTTTCATATATATATATATATATCTTATCTTGTCTACCTTAAATATACACAATAACATTTGTTTTATTAAAGGCAAATGGGAGAGTATTTGCAACACCATGATTTGGAGTCTGAACTATATTTAAGGATAATGGGAGGCTGCTAAACATTAACATGGGAATATTATTGTCAGATATAAATCATAGAACATACCCTTGGCTATGGAATGAAGGATGAATTGGAGGTCAGCAGCAATGAAGACAGGGCTACCAGATGGGAGGCTGTTGCAAAAAAAAGTGGGCATAAGATAATGGCATCATGGTCTAGAATACAGACAGAGGAGTCACAAGAGGAGCAGTTCACTTGTGAGGTAGAGTGAGTCATCCATGTCGGAGAGTTGCAGGACTAGAAGCATAGTTTAATATGGAGGGTGAGGATAAAGTGAAGATATCTAGCTGGGCAACTGGGTGGATGGTGCCATTCAATGATTATATGCATATATTATGTACTATTTTAGAGATCGCCACAAAATCTAGTGACTTTAAATAACCTTTATTTAGCTCTTTATTGTGTGGATCAATTGGACAGGGCTCAGCTGAGTTGCCTCCCGCTGGTCTCAGCCAGAATCATGCATCTTAGTCCATCTGCAGGTTAACTAAGATTCTGGGAGTGACTGGCTGTAAACATAGTATGACAAGGGCACCTTGGCCAAAATTCTCCCATCAACCAGCAGGTTAGCTTGGACTTACTAACATGATGCCAGCAGATTCTGAGAACAGAAAGAGTAAAACTGCCACTACGGACAAGCACTTTTAAAGTTTCTGCATATGTCCTGCTTACTTTGGTCTCATTAAGCAAACATGAGACAAGGCACATGGCCATGCCTAGACAGTGCAGGAAGCAGCCATGAAAACCTTGTGGGTCATTATTGAAATAATCTATTATCTTAATGTAGGAAACTGAATTCAGTGGAATGAAAAAATTGCACTGGACTTGAATTTTGGACAGTGGAAGTGTGTCACATCTTTCTAGGAGGCAAATCTGTTTAATATTGAGTATTGCTTCACCTCCTTGGACTTCATTTTTTGCATCTGCAGGGAATGAGCCTGATCAACTCCAATGTTCTTTTTCTCTCTGAGATTTCAGATGCTAATTGATTAGTATTTTGTTTCTGGTGGTATAAACAAAAAACCATTTGAAGCTCAGATTGTCAGATACGGTTTCCTTCAACAAGAAACAGAAAAAATATTGAAGTAGCAAAAGTCTTTATTTGGTTGACTTTTTCTGTTCTATTAATCTGTGATTCCACAGTTTGTCACTGATTGTCCAATTTTCATAGGCCACATTGTCCTTATGTTAATGTTTGTTTATGGAAATTAGCGAGTCAGCATTAGTCACCACATAAATGATCTTATTGCGTCTTGCTTTCAATTTTCAGACAAACTATATAAATGACAGCTTTGAAATGTTCTTTGTATTTCACACAACTTGGAGAAACATTTGAAAGATGATTGCTTTCTAGGATATAATTTGTGGGCTATTTAGTAACTTTTACTATAAAGCTTTAACTAACTAACTTGGTTTATCTAAAATTGGTGTTTTAATCCTGCGTAATTATGATATCAGTTACTGTGGGGCCAAAAGCCTTCATAACGACTCAGCTTATGGTGCATAGCAGAGGTCACGGAGCAATAATAGAATCATATGATATGGCTTAAGAGTTATATGGCACACTGTAAATTATTTTGTTTAAATCAGCCACATTATAGGAAAGAAAATAACACCCAGAATATGTAGGTACATTGGTCATGTCATAGGGTGGGAAGGCCATACAAATTATAACTCATACCCAAGTTCAATTTCATCAAATTAAAAGCCTAGACTAGGGCCGTGTGGCTTCTAACTGAGGAATAATTATCTCTAATAGGCAAGAAGTTTGCATGAACAACATTATAAGTACACTGGAGGTTATGTGGTATAATGGAATTGGTCTTATGAAAGATCTCCCACAACCAGCTATTAGGGCAAATTAATCTCTTTGAAGTGCCTGTTTCTTTATATGTAGAAGGAAATATTTTTTGCTTCTAAGGATTTCATGAGGATGAAAAAACATATGAAGATCATGCAGTATTAAATTCTGGGTATATATAAATTTCTCAAAAAATTGTTACTTATTTCATTTCACTCTTTAATGTACAGTAGTTCTCTGACTTATTGGAATGGTCTTGAATTGATTATTGTTAGGGGGAGAATATAGGGAAATGAACAAACTATCAGTATCTATTTCAATGAAGAAAGGTTTATGCTTCTAATTTGGCATTTGCCCAAGTGAATTCATA